>NW_010526117.1:0-23165 GCF_000687285.1 Phaethon lepturus | reverse complement strand
CCGGGAGCTCAAAGACTTGAAGAAGGCCAACGTCCTCCATATAGACGTGCGGGAGAGGTGGGAGATCGACAGATACGGAAAAATCCCAGCGTCCATCAACATACCCTGTAAGTTATTAACGCTGCTATGTGGAGACGTTGGATGTCCCCTTGGTCAAGTCTGTGGACAAGTGGCGGTGACTGAGCAAAGAGGAGCTGTGCTAGACAGCTGCTAGTACGTTGTAAGGGTCAACTTTTCCTCCAGAGGAATTGGAGGCCTTACAGTGGAAGCCTGTCTGTGGATGGAGAATCAATAAAACTTTCTTTCTTCTCTATTTCCCAGTGGGTGAATTAGTGGAAGCTCTACAAATGGACCCAACAGAGTTCAAGGAGCAGTACAATCAAAAGATGCCATCCAAGTCAGACCCTGTGATTTTTTCCTGTTTGGCAGGAACAAGAAGTAAACAAGCACTCGCTTCTGCCATGTCCTTGGGTTTCAGCAGGTATGACTTGTGTGTGTAAAGATAGGATTAATATGGCCTCCCTCCATGAAGCAGAACTCCACTCTGCCTCTTGTGGGCAAGGGTAAAAATTTAAGTATGGAATATCAAAAAAATGACTGGTATTTGAGTATGTAAGACCCTCTTGTCTCTACTGAACCTTGAAAGATGCCATTGGCTGTTCCAGCAAAGTGAGGTGTATCGCTCTGTGAAACAACTGCAGGTTGCATGTGCCGCAGGTGACACAATCAGCTGCAAGACCACGCTGCCACTGAAGGGTCCTTCTGCCTCTTTGGGCTCCCTCGCCGAGACATTGCTTGCTTATACAGCGTCATAAGCACTAGTCCTGAGATGCAGGACGATTGGAAAGGTGGAGAACTGCTCGTTTTGGTGGAAGTACAATCTTAAATTAGATTAAATAGTTCATGAAACCACACCCTTTGTTAAGTTGCAGTTCTGTCTGTACAGTTCACTGTTGACAAAGTATGCCTTGGTTTTCAGTAAAGCATTGGATTGTTTGCCAGGAGTAAAGCAGTGAAGGCAGTAGCTAAAAAGACAATGAGATTGATAGAGTGAAAACAAAAGCAGCGTTTGGTTGGCAGAATTGTTACGCCTGTGCCAGAAGGTGCCTCACTGGCTTGAAGACTGCAGATAGAATTTAAAAAATTGGTTGTTTGCTCATGTTTTCACTGAACTGCAATTCATGAATCTGAATATCCCTGCTAATTCTAGTCAAAAGTATGGAACCATGTTCTTGCTTTATAAATATATTGTTTTAATAAGTGCAAAATATCCTCCATTACCTGTTTTTCATGCTGCCCAATTGAAGAAGTCAGTATTGTTTTGTGTGGTGGGTTTTTGTTTTCCGGAGTTTGGTTTTGTGCGGGCTTATGTCAGATCTATAGAGCATTTAGACTTGCAAGAAAGTAAGTATCAGTGTGCTGCATTTATTTGATGACATCGGAAGTATTAGACATAACATGTAAATCTCCCACCACAGTGAGTCTGTTCTCTCCTTTTAAAAAAGGAAGTGGCACACTGTTTCATTGATCTGGCTGCTACTACTTGCTCAGTGTTTGATCCTCAGCATTGTGTCACTTGGTAGAAAAGAGATACAGAACACACTGCATGGAAGCAGGCAGTATTAAAGTACAAGGAATGTCCATCTGGCTCATTGATTCAGTGAATTTCTGTATGCTTTTTGCTTTTTTTTCTCTGATTTTTTTTTTTTTGTTTTATTTTGGGGTTTTGTTTTTTTGGTTGTTTCTTTTGGCCATGTCCTCTTAGATATCTTTTTCAAGAAGAGTCCTTAACGTTGTATCTTCTGCATGCTTTCAGAGTTCAGCAGTATGGTGGTGGCTTTGAGGATTGGGTAAAACATGAACCTCCAGAGAAAAAATGAAGATGACTACCCCAGCCCTGGCTGCATCAAGGCTTCAGAGTGTTTTGTAGGTTTTGGCATTCAAACTACGTGCATTCCACTTCCAGCATACAGCCCACTACTGTTTTTGTGAGTCAATAGACATTCACCTGCAAATAGCCATGCGTATTAACTGCTTGGTTTAAATTATATCTAAAGACTATGACAAGAACAGAGGATGTTAAATTTGTTCAGTCTTCACTTTGGGCTGTGTTTCTAGTGAAAGTACATGAAGAGAACCTAAGTGCTTATTATGTTTACCAAGATTTTTGTATGATGTAGTTTATGACTGTTTAAACTAATGATGATGGGACAAATAAAATTACCCTTTCCCAAGTAAATGTGTTGAGTAGTTTGTTTAGAATAGTTAAACTGCAGGTACTCTAACAGAATTGGGGTAACTGCCCTAAGCACAGATTTATTATACTTCATGTGTAGCTGGAGTTTTAAAGTAGTTGCTGTTTTTTCAAAGAGTACAAGTAGAGCACAAATTTTTAGGTTTGTACTGTGTGATTGTAAGACAAAAACTTCACTACTGGTCAGAAAATACAAAAGGAAACACCTGATGCTAGAATACTCGCTGTTCAAGGTGGTGTGCAATTCTTTATTTTAAAAGTACATCTATTTTTATACGCAGATCTGCTTCTGAGCACAAAATGCTACAGCATTCAGTCAACAACTTCTGTTCCCTCAGCAGCTCAGTATCAAGTGAGAACTTGCCTATATTTGAAGTTATTATTACAGAGATGTAATCATTTTAGGCTAGAAAATTTGAGGTGTCCAAGGAAGTAACTAAACTCCCTTCCTCCTTTTATGTATGTTAATTTGCATGTCAGACGTTCAAAAACAAACCAACCCACCCCATCCCCACCTCTAAATTTGCATAGGTGTAATTTTAAGGATTTTTGGGTGGGTGAGTGTTTTTTTTAATGCCGTTAGCAGTTCAGGGGAACTAGCAAAGGTGAATTGCTTTGGCCTCTAGACAATTTGAGTCCCGGCACAAGTTCAGAATTCTGCAGGATGTCTGGAAAAGGGAATCTAAATTTCTGGTTCTGTTCTAATCAGTATTGCAGGCAATGTGCACCTACCCTTCTGCTCTTCCATTCTGACACTGCAGTCTGCACGGCGAGAAGAGAACCTAAAGAACATACCCTCTCGAGTTTAGAGAACAGAGGAGAAAAACTAACTAATCTTACTAGAATTTTATTTCTAATGAGTCCCGGAGCCATTTGCTTCTAGAAAACTGCCGTAGTTGGCACAGCCAGCTGTGTTAGTTGTGCTGCCCTGACCATGTATCTTAGAGGGGTTTCTGTTCTCTCGTCTTTGCTATTAGAGACCCTGTAGCATAGCTGTCATAATAGCAAGTAATGAGTGCATTTTTCTTCAAAGTATCATTGACTTTTTAGCAGTCTTATTGCTATACTTTATTTCCAATCCATAAAAAAACCACAACTTTAGAACTAGAATTTAGACTAATTCCCAAAATACTAGTTTAGTTTAACTGATGAATTAATGGGAGTAAGATGAAATTAAAACACCAGGATGAACCTTGTTGTGGTCAATTACTCTGCAATTCTCACTCTCTCGCTCTTGAAAAGTCTTTTTCAGACTGGAGCAGGAGGAGTAACAGATGCCAGCAGTTTTGTTGTATTTAGCCAAATCCTATGATCTATTAATTTTGCCTGTTTGACGTGACCTAGACTGACAGTTTCACAATGCTGTGGGCACACAGGCAAAGGCGCAACTGAAGCTCACTGTTGGCTGTGTTATGCCAGGCCTCACCAGGACTAACGATGCCTTTTGATCTAGATCATTAAGGTCAGATTGTGTAGAAAATTTGAGACACGCTGAAAATATTTAGCTAAATGTGTAATTAATCCTGCCTAGTTGTATTGACCAAGCCACCAAACTTTGTATACAGATGAACAAAGCAAGGAGATCTAATCAACTAAACTTAGTGACGATTTAGTCGTACATGGCCAATGCTTCCTTTTGTAGCTACGCTGAAGTTTGTTGGGAATATCTAAAACTACACAGCCACAAAAAATGAAGAAGTCAGACATATTGGGTCACACCAAGATCTTTCTAGCTTGTTATTTTCTGTTTGGCAGCAACCAGTAATAAACAACTGGGGAAAAGCGTAGAACAGGACAAGTACGTAGCAGTACAGTCCCTAGATTATTCTCATTTACAACTCAAGAGTGCTTTGATATTTCCTTCAGGCTTTGCACATCTTTGTATATTTGTGTATTTGTAAATTTTCAACACAAACTCCCAGCAGTCACAGCAGGCTGCATTGGGTTTAACAACGCCATGTGAGAAGTCGTCTTTCCCTTTTGATGCGTCTCAGCTTGGCATGTATTGTTTTCACCAGATGCTCCTGCTGCTTCTGTCAGAAGTGATGAACAGTTGTCACCTCATCAGTCTTCACACCACTCATGATTTTTCTAGAGCTCTGCTATCTTCTCTGAGCTGAAGAGTTGTGGGTTGTTTTTTTTTAATAGGAAAGCCACTGTATACCTCTTTTTTATTTTCATTAGTTCTTATTAGTCTTGGCAGATTTAGTTTTTATTAGTCTGGGTCGTTTTTTGCAAGGTGTTTCTCAACCTATTTGTAGCTGGTCAAAGACAATGATCCTTTCTGTGTCTTCCTCTGTATCTTCCTTATGTGGATACAACTTGCTTTTCAAATTATGCTCTTCGAGTTAAAATAACTTGTCTGATCCAGTTCAGTTTGCTTCCTTTTAGATTTTTCCTTAAGTCTTTTTGGCATAGATGGCCTGTGTTTGCTGACACCTATAAGCATATAATCTGCAAAGACTTTCAGCTACCTCTCTTTTAATGAGATACCTAATTTTTATGCATTTCTCTCCTCTGAAATGAAGCACAGTGAAAGTGATTTTTTCTGTCTGGTTGGTAGCAAAGCTGTTGAATTCACATTATGTTCCATTTCCTGTTGTTCCACTTTACATCTTTCTTTTTATAACTGTCATCACTGAATCCAGTTCCTCCAGCTGCACTTTATTGTCTTTCGCTGTTCACACTAGCATCAGAGCTGGTAAAACTACCCTTACCTCTCTAGGAGAGGAATGACTTAAGATACTTCTATTTACCATCAAGAAGTGCCTGATATTTTAGCTCTGAGGTTTAGGTCACGTAGGTAATTTATGTGTGAAGTAAAGTCTGCAAAGGCTTTTGAGCAGCAAGAAAACTTTTAATCACTCCAGCCAGAATTCTGCATTAATAGTGTGAAACCCCTAACTTGAAACATCGGCTTTCTTAGCAGGTTTTGTGGTATATGGGAGAAGACTGATCTTTAGGTAACGAACAGTTCCTGTTTAAGAACTTCACACAGTGGTCAAGTTGCATTGATTTATTTCTATTCCCCAGGTCCACATTACAAATAGCACATTTTAGACTTCAAGAAAGAAAGGCAAATAGCCAAATTCCACTTCATCAATCAAATGTCTATAAAAGGTATGGATCAAATGGCAATAAAAGTAGAAAAGACCAAAATGTATATATTTTCTATCTAACCAAAGTGGTTTGGGCTTGTTTACCTAATGTTTTACGAAATAACCTGAACAGAAATAAATGCTAGTAGCCTAATGGGCTACGTACAAACACACTTCAGTTGTATTTCACTGAATGACCAGCCAATTACAAAGACATGTGTGCAAAAACAGTTGTTTTTTTTAAAGGGCCAGTTTTTTGAACCAAGACACATCACAGAGCAAAGGTTTTCAAGAATTTCTCTCCAATATTCCAGACCAGTGAAATGTGTTGCTTCAGGAAAAAAAAAAAAAAAAAGGAGAACAATATTACTGCACTTTATTTTATACTTGGGCAAGTTGGCATTGTCAATCAAAATTAAGTTGTACAGAACTTAATTAGAAACAAAATTATCTAAAAATCAAGAAATTCAATTTAGGCCAATTCCTGATTTCAGTGGGATATCTGCCTGAGTAAGGAACACAGGATATGGCCTTCTGTTTGAAGGAATCTCATTTTCTCCAGCACATAGTTAACCAAGGAATCCCATTTCAGTTATTCTAAAGAGTTTTTCCTAATATCACAATTAAAATTAGCCTGTATGAAGCTCACTGAAAGCTTGATCCTCTTAAATAAACTCTCTAATGAACCACACAAATTCACACTAACAGTGAAGGCAGACTAACAGTGTATATCTTTTGTACAAAAAAAAAAAATCCACCATAAAAAATAGCAATCATATCCAGATTTGTACTTGATCGTGAAATATTCCAATTGTACTATACAGTACGTTTACTTGCAAAAAAAAAAAAACAACAAACCTAGTATTTTGGGTTTTTTTAATTCCTAACACTTGAAATGTTTAAGAAAACTGCAGAATCACTATACATATTGCACTTCTCTGGTAAGCTGGGCTACTACGCTTCGTGGCAAAAACAACCAGGTACACCTACTGAGTAAAACTGTATTTTTCTAATCCAAAAAAGGAACTGAATTTCTTTCCTGCAGCTTTCATAAGAACTGTAACAATAGTCTTTGCAGGGTCTTCTAGGCTTTGTTTCTGAAGGATTGCTGTGTTACTTGTTACAGAATCCTTTTTTTTTTAATCAACAAAACTCAAGGTAATGAATAGATTTAACATACAGTACACCATCTTCCTTCAGTCACAAACAAAATGAAGACAACACAAGTCATTAATATAGTTACGCTTCAGGTGACTGTTGCTTTAAAAATAGTTCACTTCAATGGCAAGTTACAATTTTCTCAAAGCAAACAAAACCAATAATGAACTATTTGTTTTGAGTGGATAGCGTTAATCTTTTGCAGCTTGGTTTAACGTTTGATTCCTTACACTGAAAAATCTTAGTACATTTGCTCCAGCGTCAGAGAAAATGATGCAGTTTTAGAAAAAAAGCTTTCAAAATGCTTGACACAAACAAGCTATTTATTCTTCAAGTTCTTTGTCAAAGATGTTACTAAAACCTTCTGTCCATTTCATGAACACAGAAAGGATCCCAGGATGTCTTGAGTCAAAGTGGTCCATGAAGAAATTCTTTGGAATGTCTTAAGATTGGCTATAACTAGAGTTCTGGCTACCATTTGGACCCTGTTCTCCTTCACTGTTTGGAAGAAAAAAACAAACAAAAACAGGTGTCTTCAAAAAGCAGCATCATATTACATTTTTGTCTTTTTTTTTTAATTAAAAAAATACAGTATTCTGAAAGTACTAAAAACCTTTTGAAGGAAAATACTTCAACATATACACAAATAGGTTAAGATATTCTGCTCAGGTTCATAAAAAATGCAAAGGTTCTTCTCAGCATGCATAAATAACTTCTGCATATTTATTCAAATACAAATTTCAATATATCCCCATGCAGCTGCCTGCTGAATCCACTTCTGAAGTCAACATTTCAAAGTTCACATTACATAAGCATGTGCAGAGGAATTTGCATGTGCAGATTCCCAACAGTGATATTTAATCCCAGTAATTAAATGCGACATCAAGCAGGCCCGATTCCAATGAATCTGGCCCAGCCACAGAGCCTCACACTGCGGTTCCTTACATTTGCTAAGCTGTATTGATCACGTTCTAATCACATTAACACTCTTCATAAAACAATGGATGTTCTGCTTCTCACTAGCTCCTGAACAATCAGACTGGCTATTTGTAATAGAAAGGTCTGCGCTGTAAAAACATACACTATACTTCAAATTAAACATTTACTCATTCTTAAGAGAGCAGTCCACAGTACCTGTTTGGAGGTGGTTTTGGCTTAGGCATTTTACTAAGAATAGTAGCCATCTCTTTCCTCTCATCAAAGTTCTTCCACTGCTCATACAGCTTCAGAATAACCCTGATTATTTCTAAAATCTGATTAGAAAGAAAAGAGGTCCTAAGGTCAGACACAATAGTGATTTTATCTTTGTCATAATCAGTTTAAGTGTGTAATTAATTAAACATGCCCCAAACTGAAATTAAGCAGCACAATTTTCATATTACAAACAGAGCTGTCTCACGTTTAATCTGGTCTGGCAATCAACCATTTCTCTAATTAGTTTTTTTATTTAATTGTGAATGGAAGCCTGAACAGAATACTTTCCCTCCCATTCAACTGTATATACCACTTCTCCTCCACAAGCTAAATGACTTTTTATTTATTTATTTGCAACTACTGCCACAGCTTGTAACTATGCAACTGGGAAAATACGGACACCTGGCAGCATGACTGCAGCTAGATGACCATGGATTGCCAATACAGTAACTGATGATTATCAGTGTTCTGTACACATCAGAGGCACAGTGTAGGAAAAAAAAAAGCCCCAAACCACAAAACATTGGTCTGAATTCTCTCCTTCCAAGAAATAAAAAGCCAAGGAGTGTCTAAATACTTACATTATTATTGTTATTGTTATTCTATTCCTATATTTTCTTACTCTATTCTTATATACATATAATAAAAATTCTTGAACTTTCACATTCCACTTCTGGAAGCATAAGCATTCTCTACCAGTTTAGACATTTTCTATCTAATGCACCTCAACTACCTTAATTTCCTATTAAATTTCTAGTGCAATATTCTATATAGAGGTGGATAATGTTTGGTTCATAATTTATTTCGTCATTCTCTAATTACTAAATTAGACTTCTTTCTTCTTTTTAATACATGGACTTTGATTAAGTGCTAGAACAATATATATCTTTGAAACAAAAAGTCATAGTTGGCTAAGAGGTCCATGGTGTAAAAAAAAAAAAAAAAAAAAAATCAAGCTTAGATTGTACCACTGGCCTGAGAACCAAGACATGTTAATATTCACACATGTTCAGTATCAAGCTTATGGAAACCTTATCTGTCAAACATAGGTTGATTCTCCTCTCATGCCAGTTTATTATCTCCCTGCTTTTACATGCATGACAGCATAATTCACAAAGCTCCTGATGCAACAGAGCATCCACACTGTGCTTAAATTTGAAGATGAATCCTGGAATACAAATACAATGCCAGGATATCATCAGTGGGATAAAGGGCAATACCAAGGGCACAGAGGCCAAAGGTACGTCTCATCCATAATATGCTACTTAATTCCAGACCCTCAGTTTCAAAAGAGCTAGACTGAAAAATATGTGCAGAGTGAAACAGTGTGATAAGGAGCATTAGTACTAGTTTGGCTTGCTTACTGGAGCTAAACAAAGGTTAAAGAAGTCAACATAAAAAATAAAAGGAACTAGTGAAGATGAAGAACATTGCTGGCTTGAGAACAACTGCACCGTGGAACCTGATAAATTTATGAAGGGATTATTTGACACAGAATTTGCAATAGCAAGGAACTCAACTGAATGACCTTGGCGTCCCCCTGTTTAACATTGACTGAAGTCACAGTACTGAAAACAGTACAGTCACATCCTGCAAGTGTCAAGAATGTTTTACACTCTGCTATACTACATACATTTATAGGGAGAAAATGAGAACAGTATGTAGGCACGATGCTGAAAGGCCAATCAGTAAATCACAAGCACTAGAATTTAAAAGTCAAAATCGTGCTGGCAATCTTGAATTGGGAATTCTTTTTCTGGCAAAAAATGCAAAGGATAGTGTTTTTATATTTCCATCTGAAAAACGGCAACACCATGCTGTTATGCAATGGTTCTGTCTTGGCTTCCAGAGCAGGGTTATAACCGAATGACCTGACATCGTCTCCCTCCCCGAAAGATCTACCTAATTTCAACAGCACCTCGCATATGATCACTGAATGAAGTTCAAATCAGTACTGCGGACATTTAAGACAGTAGTTTTATAACCATGACTGACATTCCTGGTCAGTCCGTAACAGGTGGCAGAGAGTAAAAACAGAGTACCTTTTCCATATCCACAGACAGCTCAGCAAACCATTGCCTTGCATCCTTCTGCTGAACAACACAGGCCACGTGTAGGCAAGCTGCAAAGATCAGGTGACACGGATATTGAACAAAGATCCACTCGATACAGTTAGAAACATTCTATTTTTTATAAATACTAGACAGGTCAACAGAGAAAACTCTGGATTAATTATCTGGTTTTTCTTCAAGATTTTTTTAAGTTGCAAGGCTACAGTGTCAGCACTGTATGAAACGCAAACTGAAGCACCTTATGAGGGCACTCCAAGGAATGCTTGTTGATGGGATAGCACACAGAACACATCCATTTAAACATGACAAGAGACATTGCTTGTGTTACTTACCTAGAGCTATCATGAAAGGAGGGTACAGCAGACAAAGATCAGTTCTATATGTATCATTCACTATCCTCCTGTGCAAAAAAGAACTTGTAAGTATCCTCCTATTCACCGTTAGACTATATGACTTCAAAAACTGCTGTGAGTTTATAAATATTTTGTCGGTTTCCCAGATGGTAGAAGCAGTGAGGCTGCAGGGCAAAACAGCAAGGGAAGAGATCGCTTCCCTTGTAAAAATCTCTAAAAGCCTTTCATTTTTTAATTTTTTTTTTCTTGTAGTCACAGCAGAAGTTAATTTGGAAGCACTATTATAGTACCATAAATGTCTTTCTGCAGAGAATGTTTATGTATACCATGAAATAATTATCCCTGCTTCACAAATAAGTAAGGGCAAGCATAAAAGTAGTATTTTTACTGTCTTTCTGTATTTGAGAAACAGTTAAAGAATAAGAGTTCTGCTAACACAGCTAAAAATCCCTATATACTGCTTTGACCTCCTATGTCGAGATACAACAGAAAGCCAACGTTGGTATTACCTCGACTTACAGTCACCATTCAGTAGTGAAAAAACCTGTGTTATTAGAGCTAGTCTAAAAATAAAAATTAGACAAAATAAAATCATTACAGCGTTAAAGACAGAATAAGCTAAGTCAGGGATATATACCCGCATAGGTTAACTACGGCACCCTTTGTATTCAAATATGGCTAAGCCTGCTTTTGCTTTTCAATCACCTTTGAAGCCTAACTGTTAAACACTTGCTTGCCTTCTTGCTGAAAGGAGGCACTATTGTTAGTCATTGTCTTCATTACCATGCAAGAGGTAGCAGCATGTCTTCTTGTCCCATATCTTGCACATATTGGAGCAAAGGTCTATAAGGATGATATACTATCAAACAGCAGTCCTAGGAAAAATGTCAACGGGGTAAAAATTAGATTACAATGCAGAATGTGTTGTCAGTCCATATTAAAAACATTTGGATTACAAGTCAATTACTATTTTTTTTAAGTAGCATTCTGACACCTAACCCTGCTCTAATGAGGGCAGTGCTCTCTCTAGAATACCATTACATAGCATGGTTGCCAGTCTGTCAATGTCCTTCCCCTAAGAGACAGAGAAAGCCACATCTGCAGCACACTGAAATCTCATTTGCTTACAAACCCGTAATTCCCACTTGGAAATACAAAACACTGCCAGAAAACAGTCTGTCACTAAATACCATACATGGAAAGCATGCCAAAATAATTGACACTGGTTTGGAAAGAATGAAAAGAAAAAAATCCACTGCTCTCAAATCCCAGCTTTTCAGGCCCAGGTTGGTGTAAACAAGAAGGAATAACCCTTTTGCTGAATGCAGTATATGGATACTATAGAGAAAAGGCGCAATAAATTACATGTGTTGAACAGTGAAGTGAGACACAGTTATTATACATACTATATATTGCATAATGTACTGGAAAAATAAGTTAACCACAAAATGTAACTTCTTGTAAATGCAGTTACTTGTGATAAAACTCCTGTATACAAAACTCAGGAGTTACTGCCATGTATAGCAGAGGTATCAAAGACTAAATCTAAACAGGATATCTAAAAAGGGGTTATAACAACTGTAGGCACAAACAAAAACTTCGGTCTGACCTCCTCTGTGTCCTGTTCCCAAAACATATTCTTTCTCAGTTGCTGCCTAACTCACTAAGCTCCGCTCTCGTTTCTCTCTCCACACTTAAGCAGAAGCACTCCAGCACAGTGAGCTCGGTGCCTAACCCATCCAAGTCCAAGCAATACGCAGAAATTGGGCACCACTTTACCCAAGCCCCCAAAGAAGCCTGGGCTGCAACCTTTCCACTGCCTTAGAAAACACAGCAATGGGATAGTAACTCTTACAAAAAGCAGGTACAGCTCCTTTCTTTGAAAATGCCTGGAAGCAAATGTCACATTGCGCTCCTTTCCAACAGCCTAAATGTTATAGCACCATCTCAGAAAAGGGGAGGCCCTGAATTCAGTTTCTTCCTCAAAGGATTCAAACCCACATCTCACTTCCTAGAAGATTCCTCTAATTACCAGGTTACAGAGTAGCCTGAGTGGGATACTACACGTTCCACTGAAGCTGGAACGTAAATATATAGCTCCAGATTCTTCCAGGCAAGAAGAAGGATGCATAGAAAAAATAAAACTCTTTATGCTCTTGACTGGCCATTTATCTGGAGAAATAAGGACACTGACATCTTAGTCTCTGCATCAGGACTTATATACAATTACCTTTCTTTTAAAAACAGAAGAGTTCTGGAAACAGAACTTATGCTTTACTCTTCCCAACAGTGCTCTAACCACTAGGATACAGAGCCACACACACTCCTCCCATCCCCACTGCTCCCACAATCTGCCCTCTTTCTCTTGAGAAGTCCAGCTTCAACGCAAGGTGAGAATGCCCTCACTCAGCTTAGATGACAGCACAGTAATTATGCCATTCTGCTGCATGTTAGCCCTGCATGGACATCATTCTAAAATTGGAGTGGGGAAAAAAAATACAGCATAATGCATATTTCATAGCACAAAATTCAAAATATTCATCAGTAAAATGTAAACTGATGCAACAGGGGGAAAAATTAAAATCACAAAAAAAAAACCCACCTACCATTAATTCTAAGAGATAGAATTCACATTCTAGTATCTGCAAGGAAGTAAAATCACAGTTAAACAGCAGCATGTTTCAGACAGCAGAAGGAATTAACTGGCATCCAGTTTAACATCACAAACGCACAAGAATTCTCAACAGATTTTTCCAACAGTCCTAAATGCATTTCACCTGAAACTACAAAACCAAACAAAATCAAACTATTATTAGCCATTGCCTGACCACCAGTCATAATAACAATGCATTTAAACATTCTGGATCAAGTTTAAGGTGTAAGACTACTTCATTGGCAGTACTTGTCTGATTTGTTTCAACACCCAGCAGCAGCAAAATGTTCACAGTGTATAAACACTTAACAACAATAGAGAACTCCTTTTGTAGAATTAGAGCCTCTTCATCAGGCCACCAACATGCCAAATCACATTTTAAATTGTTTTCAGATTTAATTTCATATGAAATATTATGTCCAATTTTAGCAATTAAATCATCTCTCATTTTCCATGGAGATAGTGATGTATTAGTGATATCAAGCAAAAGACTGGACTGCTTTGGCTATAGGAAAGCAGTACTCCTAAATATATTTCCATTTGCCTTTATCTGTAAAATAGCAGTGCAGTTTTATTTGTCATTTATTTATCATTTGCCTTTCTAGATTGGGTGAAAAGAAAACCAATAAAAAAGTAGTATTTGTCACCATCATTCTAAAAATAATTAGATCTGTTTAACTTCCAAAATACGACAGCACAGATCAAAACTGGTTTCAAGAAAAACTACAAAACTTCCCAGCATTGTGACTGAGAATGCCTTGAAAACCACTGGTAAATCTAAATTTTAAATAACATATAAAAATTATTTTTCAAAAGCCATTACATTTCAAAGACAAAAATAAAACTGCTTTCTGTAAGCCAACTGCTCCTGTGTGCAAGCTTGGAAGCATCCCAGGTGCAAGGGCTATTTACCTTCCCTGGAGCAATATATCTGTAAACAAGAACATTCAAAAATGATAAATCTCTTTTATCATCACACTACATAAAAATTACTATTTCAGTCACCCAGTCATGTCACTTCTCTTCACAGCAGTCCTATCAACAATTTAAGGGAAGGAGGTTATATAAGATTTATTACTTTTAAAATAACTTTCCCAATAATCTATCCAAAACTAATTATGTTTGGATAGTTGTACTCACCTGACATATGAGTATGAAAACATTTCTTTCTTAGAATTTAAAAGACAGGATTTTCTGCTGACAAATTTAAGTCTTTTAACTTATTTGATCAAGTTGTATTTCGAACAGCATACTTACATGGTTCATCCTATAAGGAAACTCCTTCGGAAAGGCATACGAAAACCTAGTTTTCACTACAGTAAAGAGAAATCAGTATGTTAAAAATGATGCAATTAATACTTTTCCTTCTTTTCCCTTCTGTTAATTCATCTGTATATATCCCTTCACATCCATTTGGCAGCACAACTGCTTGCAGTACAAAAGGTTTGTATTTGAAAGAGAAAAGTTAAGTTAAGATTTAAGATCCTGAAAGCAAACGAGGATTTTTTTTGCTTTCACCTGAAACCCAGATTTGCACAGATACACTTGTCTGCTGCTTTGGGCACTATTAAATCTTCTGGTTAACCACCAACTAGTTTATGGGCAACTAACTTTCCACAAGTTATCATTCACAGAGCTATCTACCTACTGATGTCACTCCAAATCTGGTGATCTCTTCAGGATCTCAGTTCCAACACTAAATCCAAATGGAATTTTCAGGTGGGATTTTTTACATAGGCTTGATCCTTCAACATGCAAGATTTTAAACCACATAATGAAGTCTTAGAAAAGCAAGACTGAGAGCAGGGTGAGGGAGCTCAGCCAAGAAATCTTGTATGTCCCGATGTAAAGAGTTTGGATATGCAAAAAACAGGCTCAAATTCAAAGCAAGAAGTCAATTCACCCCACTTCCATGATTATCAGGGCAGATAAATGTCCTAGGCACTGGATTATCAGATATTTCAGGGGTGTTTCTCTCCTTTAGAGAGACACCTAAGCATCTGCTTAGGCATATGATATGATTCAAGACACATGCCTCCAAGAGAATGTTCAAATATATCCTCAGTTTTCTAGTTATGATGATCCCTGATTTAGTTATCTAATTATCCTTATGCATTTTACAAGGAGAACAGGTACAAAGAGTGCACTGCTAAGAATTATGTTAAGTTGCAAAAATAGAGTGATCTCATATTAGAATGCTGAGCAAAGAAAAACTAAGCAACTTGAGGATGTGGATTTGAGATTTGTTCAAGTGAAGCATTTAAAAATATATTTTAAGTCCCTGTCCTCCAAGGAACACAGGTAACATTTAACATCCTGGAAGTGGACAATATTCCTTATATTAATGACACATAGTATATTATGAATTGATACTACTTCCGGAAAATCATTATGTCATTCACTTTGATGAAAAGACAGCGTCAGTCCCCTGGGCTAAAGACTTCAACATTTAGACCTATGGCAGACTTTGATAGAAAATTTGCTGTAGGACAATAAGACTAAGCTACTGGTTGCAAATTTTAATTATTTCAAGAAAGAGACAAAGTAATAAAGCAGGTTTCTCAAGAAGCATGCAAACTGAAGAGATACATAGTTAAAAAAATAAACCACTTTCAGGGGAAAGATGGGGAAACAAAACATCTTTCTCCACAAAGCAAGCTGCAGAAACAACCATACAGAGGGGTCCTTTTAGTGAGCTGTGGAAACAGAGCGAAAAACATTTGAAGAGGTTGCCAGAAACCAACCTGAGATTATCTTCCTTACAAAGGAAGTATGTGTTACTAACTTCATACTTCTACCTAACTAAAAGCAAACAAACCTTTTCAACCAACCACTATTATGCTAGTCACCCCTTTTGTTAGCTTTCTTTCACTTGTGTCGCCTCTCTCTTTCACCTAAATTGCTGCGTGCTACTGAAGCAACTCCGGTAAAGGAAGACCAGGTAGAATAAAAGACATAAAAGCTAGGAGAAAGCCTGTTGCTTTTTGTCCCCACTTCCATGCAATGCAAAGTACTTATCAGGGCAGGCAGGGCTTCTAGGTTTGAAGGAAGAACTGCGGGGGAAAACTTCTGCAGGATTCTGAGGCTTGGGATTTTCAGAAGCAGCACAGCTCAGGACTAGAAGTCCAAGTAAAATCAGCTACTGCATATTTACCAAAATCCTTTTAACTTTCTTACTGATGCATTAAAACTCCCACACAGATCTGTGCTTTGACATGCTACTGATGTAAAAACAGCAACTCTTATTGCTAAGTCCAGTACTGGTCTTGGTCACGCTGGCACTGAAGACGCATTTCAGCTTCTGGTGGTGGAACTGTCATAGGGCCAGCCCCATGGACTGATATACTTACTGCATGTGGAGGCTACAGATGCAGCCAGTCACCTGTCCCCTCAATGGCTAAAAGGGATTTTGAAAGTGCTGACCTACATTTTGAAGAGCACAGCCACGAACTGCCTATTGAAAGCAGCTGGACCTTCTGGGTCAAATTATAGCATCCAGTTAAGGAAGCCATAACTTTAAGACCTTGATGGAGGAGATGCAAGTTACAGGAACTGTGATATATAAGGCAAGTGGGAAAGATAAATAATTAAGTAACTACAGCATGATTTTATTGCATTTATTTGTGAACCTATGTTATAACATATAGGTTATAAAATGTATTTTTAGAAATAAATATCATGTGCAAAGACTAATTTTATGATGCGGGGGGAAAAAAAGGAGTAAAAAAAAATTAGAAGGTATACAGCCTATCAAAAATTCTGAAAAAAAGTACTTCCATGAAGCCATACTTTTTATAGAACAGACAAATAAAGCCCTAAGTTTCCAATTCTATCTTTGAGTAGTTCAGAATTCCATTTACTACTCAAGACTGTTTATAAACCTCAACAGTTTAACTTTATTACTTCATTTTTATTTATGTTTGGCATAAGTTTCAAAGAGCATTAACCAAAACTAATACAGAAAGAACCCTTCCGTTTTATTCTAAATGGCTTTAACTGGCTCCTAGGAGTCAACACGCAAGCACCCCCATGACTTGATAAAAAGCTACCTTTTAAAAACAAGCACACACAAAAAAAAACACACACAAAGAAAATGTCTGCTCTCCCTATAGAGATAATACAGTATTATGAATATAATGTATACAGTATAATGAAAATCACCGATACTTACATACAGAAGTAGCAGCAGAAATCAACCTTGTATTTGAAACAACACCAAATTCCTGAAGAAAAAGAATGGTAAATGAGGTGAACCACCTGAAATACCATATACTCACACTGTTATCAAATTAAAATAATGGCTTACTAAACTGGGCTTCTTGATATAGTATTTCTTTTTTCCCCCCACCCCTTTTTCTTTCCTTTTTTTTTTTTTTTCCTCTTAAGGTGAACAGGGTAAACTCTTAGGTAAAGAGTTTTTTCACTGATTAGTTACTTTGTTGTTTGAGTTGTGAGAAATAGCAAACATTTATGAAAGGTACTAAAGCCACAAAAGCTCAGTTGGCTAACACTCTACATATAAAATAGACAAGAGGGCTTCAAAAAGGTATGTTTTTTTTCCTTAACCAACTTGGAGAGAAAACTGCCTTTAGAAACCTGTCATTAACTACCTTTTTTTTTTTAATGTTCCCATGAAGCCTTAGCTCCTCTGCTGACATAATCAGCAAGCTGAAAATTTTCTGTTTACAATGTTCTTTTAGAGAAGTGCATAGGTGAATCATTACTGCTATAGCTTCCCTCTAAAGTTGCAGAAGCTTTAGCGTAAGGAAGGCTGCACAGAATTCTAGTATTTGTTCTAAAATATAAGGTACATCTGTATATATACACTCTATGTCTGTACTTTCTTGAAGACTTAATTAACAGGCTGATAAAAAAACACTCTCTCCAATATTCTGCATCTTTCTCCTTTCCTTCATCTCTTCCAAACACTGAAAGGTATTGCAATATTTGTACAGACAACAGTGTCACATGTGGGCACTGGTTTAGTAGGACTGCTTCTACCACCCACTAGGTATTGGAGTTCCTCCTGTAAAATTCATTAATGCCAACATATCACAAATTGGCTAATCTGGGTTTTTTCCATTACGCAGACATTTCTCAAACAGCTGAAAAACTTCTTGCATTACAGAGGACTAAGAGCAGCGCCCAGCTGATGCTAACTCTCCTTATGATAATGTCTCGAAGACAGCATATGAGCTACAACATACTTTTAAGTCAAGTAATGAAAGTGTGGTAAACTCTGAGGATCCCTCACTATATGAAAGGGAAAAGGATAATTAGTAAAATATTTCAAATTATGTTTTAAAGTTTGAGTAAACATAAATAAGGAAGAACACACCAGAAAGGAGACACTGCACAATTTAAGATATAGTGTATGTAAATATGTAAACACTGTATCACAGTGAAACAGCCATTTAAAAGACTCTTCCGAATTTTCAGAGGCCCTTCAGGGTTAGTAATTCGGACAAAACTGTGAAAGATCAAACACTAAATAACATGTCTAAAGACCTTCTCCATCTCCTTTTCTTAAATGCTATAGAAATCTACACAAAAAAAGAGAAGGTTTCAACCCCCAAAGCATGAAGAATGACAAAAAAATTTAAAAGTCCTAAACGTTTTCTCTCTCATACATCACATAATTTTACATTAAAAAATTGTAATACTTCATACCTCTACTTTGGATGCCAAAAACACACACGTAGGAGCCATTAATACTGGATCTATACTTTTTAGGGAATATCTGAAATGTTATAACAAAATTATAATATGTTGTTTCATACACGTAGAACGATTAATCTATTAAGAGCACCACACCTCCTTTTGAAAAAGCAAAGCTTAAGTTAACTTTATTAGCATAAAAGCTTTACACCATCCAGAAAATAAAAGTGGCACTGTTTTTAATACAGAACTGCATTTTTAAAGGGCTACCAAAATGTGCCTAGCAAATGTTTCATTCTTGTACCATCATAGTAAACAGTCCTACCTGGCATAGAATCTCTTGAAGTAGACTGTAGCAGTGGCAATAACTTGTTGTCTTAATTTAAGATGTTCACCTAAAGCCTGGATAACTTAAAAAAAAATGAACAAAAGCTTGAGTTGAGTTTTTACAACAGTTTGACACCAAATAGCAAAGGATCTCAAAACATGACTAGTGCTGGGGATTCTAAGGAGCAGCAGCACAGTCTTCTCCCTCAGTTCAGATACGTTGTTCTGGTGAGACAACATGTTGCTGTAAACCTACAGACCTGCAGGTGAAGAAGCAGCACTGCATCCTGAAGCTTGTGGACACCTTCAAAAAGGGAAAGGTAACTTGACTTCATTGTGTACGAAGTGATTATGACCTTTAAGAAGATGACAACACAAATCTCAGAAGGGTAAAGCTTGGGTATTCCATTTTAGAGCAAAGCAAACTCAAACACGTAAAATACAAGTCTATGGCTTTTCAGTGCCATGCAAAATGGATGGTTTTTTTCAAACAACTAACGCTGCCAACACAAACATGGTCATTAAATTTGGCAGAGGCAGCAGGTGTTAAAAAAGTAACATATTTAGTCTAGGGAGAGGGGGTGGGAGACCAGAGGACGCAGTCAGCTGCTCCATCGCAGTGGTCCTCTGCCAGTTGGCCAAGAAACAACCCTGGTGTCATCTGTGCAGGTAGCTCTTGTTTGGCCTCCCAGGCAAAGGAAAGGTGCCAAGCAAATTAGATGCATCAAGCTGGGATTAAGAGCGGGGATTGGATACAGTGAATGGTACAGTGAAACATAAGGTTGTTACTTGTTATTTTTCCCATACTTCTTCGCGTCCGTTATTCTGAGCAAGACTCAGCTGTGTCAAGACTCCCTCTTCTTTTTCTCCTCCCTCACCAGAAATGTCCACAACAATAATTTAAAATACACTTAAGTATATATTTAGAATATGTACAGCAATATCAAGACAGCAACCACTGATGAGAAAAGCAAACAATTCTGTTATTAGTAATTGCTAAATTCTTAGTCTCTACTTAAGCACACAAATCCAGATTTTTTTCCCTCTGCTCTTATGCCGTACCCCTTGGGAATAGTCAGGGTACACCCTACCCTCACTTCTAAGGAACATCACAGCATTTTAAAATACGCAAGTATCAAGGGTATTGTTGTCTAGAAAAGGGTTGAACGTAGGAGAAAAGGACAAAACCACCCAGAACAGCACTGATGATTGGCAACTTTTTTTTTTTTTAAACAGGAAAAGGTAACTAATTTGTCACCCACTATGATTACCCAAAGCAACATTAAGTCCCTGTCCATGTCATATCACTCTTTTCCTAAAGAGAAGAATGCCAAATTGAGACTAGCTTGCCAGTGACAGTAGGACAAACAACACTGCCAGAAAGGAGGTTAAGCCTGCTATGCAATGTCTGTACAAATATTAAAGTATTTATCAGCATATCTTGGGAGGTCTGAAAGGATTTTTCCCTTTGATTTGACCATGGGGTTACTTGTAGGACCATTTGTCCTACTACTATGGCATCAGAAAAACTCAAGTATTAAGCTAAACAGAATTCTCCAAATATGTTTCTCACTCCCATGGGATTTTCAGGAACGGTTAGGCCATCTGCTGTCAGAGAAAAATCAAGTCTGATTTAGAGAAAAAAATGGACAAGAGCCTAGAGAGACTTAATGAAATGGAAGCTTGTATGCTGGGAAAAAGTCCAATACTTGTAATTAATTTTTTTAATATTTTAAAATAAACTATTGGGTTATTTATTCCCTTACATTTACAAAATAAGTGGTTTCAGTGGGGTTTTTTCAATAAAAATTGTTTTAAATCTGAGTATCTTGAAGCCTGTAACACAAACATTACAGATTCTGCTCTAAATCAGAAAGAGAAATCAATTAATGAGGTTTTCAACCAAAAACTCTATTAAGACTCGGTAATCCAAAGAAAGAAATCAGCATCAGTTTCCTTTTTCGAACTATTTAGAAGATGGCAGATTTCCTTCTCTACAGCACTAACATTCTGAGTAGTTGTGCATGGCCATACAATCCATTGGTGATCTATTGCACTTGCTTTCCAACACGGAGGCAGCAGGGAACTGCCTCTCTCCAGGCAATTTTTTGGCTGCTTTTGGGAACAACCATCTTCCTGGGCAGACACATGCTGAACGTGGACAAGCAGTGGCCAAGACTCGTGCCCCTACCCAGGTAATGCAGGAGGTGGGAGACGGGAAAGGGAGGCTCTATAAACCCAAAGCAGGGTCCCTATTCAGAGGCAAGAGATGATACAACACATATCAAGGGCTTGAATGCTGCAAGCTCTGCCTGAGCTCCCACCAGTACAGAGCAGCCCCTGACTGTCCTCCCCATGAAGGTGCCTCTCTCTGCCACAGCAGAGGTGAAAGCCCAGCACCACTCTCTCCTCCAGGGTCGGCTGTGTTCATACGTGCACAAGGGAGATGCTGGCAGAGCTGTTCTCCAGCTGTCGCAGGTCACACACTGTACCTTCAGGGGAGGCAAGGCGTGCCAAGGAAAAGGAGCCTGAGAATCACAAACTGAAACTGCCTTGTCTACTTTGTAAATCTTTGTTTACTCAAGAAAAACACTGCTGTGAAACATTTTTTAAAAGCGTATTTCATAATTCAAATTAATACTAGTGAAAATTAGCACAGAAATACAGCTTCAGAAATATCAGTACCCCGTTTTTTCTTTTTGCATTATGAAGCTATGACACTGTGTTTTAACCTCAAGGAATTTCAGGAATTGATCGAATAGGTAAATCATTGCTAGCTTGGTTTCCTGGTGCTGTATCAGCGATAACACAGATATATCCACAGCAATCAGATTTGCAGCATACGCATTTATTATAAAAATAGCCAAGCTATGAGAGAAGCTGGGATAAGTATCTTCCACAGATATCATTCCAGCACTGACATAAGATCTTCCAGTGGCCTTGGGAAAGTCACTTAACTTCTCTGTCTCAAGTTTGGCCAGAGAGCTGAAAAAAGAAGCGTTCTGTACTTTAAAGGACTGCTGTGAAAAATATTTAAAGAGCTGTCTGCAAACAAATGACTACTTAGCAATATCCTTTGCTTAGGGAAATTTTTTTTAAATGCTGAACAATTGCACAGAAAAGAGTTTAAGTGCCTGCGTAATCTGATATGCTCCAGCGCGGCCATTCATATAGTTAAATGCTTTCAGGATCAAGTAAGTCTCAGATCAAGCCTCAAACTCTTTGGGAAAACAGGCTGTCTGCCAACAGCTCTCAGAAACTTGTAGACAATTTGAGAACCAGCCGGTGCTGAGGAATCAGTCACAAGGCAAGACACAGGCTGTGATGCAGGATTCAAAGAACTTAGCTGAACACAAGTAACAAGTTTCCAAGCTTTGCTGTTTAAGAGACAGCAGAGGTCAGCTAAAATACTTACCACAGCCACAGAGCCCACCAAAAGCCCAGTTTGAGTATTAACGCTTGACACTGAGCCTTTAACATGCAGTTTAATTAGCTTAGCAGTTTTTGCTTGCTTCTCCTCCTTTTATGTTTTTGGCAAGAGCTTCTTGAAAATAAGAAAATGTACTATGTTTTGTACCATCACAGCTTAAAACGTTATATATGCAGATAATTTGCCTGCAAGTTCTCCTAAACTTGTGTTAATACAACTAACAAATGCCAATGTTATTGATATTCCAGTTCTTTTTTAAAATAGATTGTGAAAGCATATGTAAGATCACGAGAACACTACATTCTCTAAGCAATTCGAACTTGTATTTAGACATGGCAGATACTGTACAGATTTTATGGCAAAAATAAAACAGTTTTACCATTAGTAAAAAATATCTGTAGTTTCCAATATTCTTCTTCAGTCAGAAACTTCAAGTCTTTCTGGCGTTCCTTCAATAGATCCTGTTTATCCAAAATCCATTGTAAACTACAGGAAGGGAAAATTATTTCAGCAACTCTTTGTCAACATAATATCGAGCGACCCCTGTACAGGCTACAGATTGCAGGCCGGGGCTAGAGGTCTGGTGACCTTTAACCAAACCGCATGCCCTCTTCTCAAGCAAATGTTCGCTTGGGTTGTCAAAGTTAGACATCTAGAAAAACACACTAACTAGCAGGGACTTAGATTAGCCTTTACCTACAGTACACTAAACCGGCTGTATAGCTCTTACGCGCTGTCAGTGACTCGCAAAGTTTACGTTATATTTAGAACACCACGGGCACCTCGACGCGCTCCGCACGAGGGATTTTAACGCCGCTGGCCGCTGGGGATACACCGATCCCCCCGGGACTGCAACCGCCCGCGCTCGATCGCTGGAGACCAAGGCAGCGCGGGCACGGACACCGGGACGCGACGCCTCTCCCGGAGAGCCCAAACACTTTGAAAGCCACGGCGAAGCCAGGCCGGCC
>NW_010526116.1:0-22183 GCF_000687285.1 Phaethon lepturus | reverse complement strand
CCTTTTCGCATTTCCCACCGCCAGCGCAGCAGCCGGCTGGCACAGATTTCACCCGCCCCAACCCCATCTCCCACCACGGAAAAAAACCGACTAGAGCAAAGCTGTTCAACGAGACGCAGTTCCTACCTGTTGGAGCGGGTCCAGAGGAGGCCACAAAAATGATCCGAGGGATGGAGCACCTCTCCCATGAGGACAGGCTGAGAGGGCTGGGGTTGTTCAGCCTGGAGAAGAGAAGGCTCCGGGGAGACCTTACTGCAGCCTGCCAGTACTTAAAGGGGGCTCATAAGAAAGATGGGGACAGACGTTTTAGCAGAGCCTGTTGTGACAGGACAAGGGGTAATGGTTTTAAACTAAAAGAGGGTGGATTTAGACTAGATCTAAGGAAGGGATTTTTCACAATGAGGGTGGTGAACCACTGGCACAGGTTGCCCAGAGAGGTGGTAGATGCCCCATCCCTGGAAAACATTCCAGGTCAGGTTGGACGGGGCTCTGAGCACCCTGATCTAGCTGAAGATGTCCCTGCTCATTGCAGCAGGGTTGGACTAGATGACCTTTAAAGGTCCCTTCCAACCCAAACCATTCTATGAATTCCCATTCCTACTTCCTGCTAACAGGTGCGGCAGAAAACTCTCGCATTTAACTTCTTCCAACTAATAACCCTGGGGAGGCAGAGAACGGGCAGATGAAAGGCAAGGTGCGGACTTTGATCGTGCGATCGGATCCACGCGGGCAGACCCCCAGCCCATGTGGAGCGCTGTTGAAGGTCAGCCTGGGCTGATCAGATTGCAGCAAGAGAGCCATAGAAAGCCAAGCCAAACGTAGGTGGAAAAATCCATACACCCAGGTATCTGCCAAGAGATGAAAGCAGAAGTTTGCCTCTACTGCTGGGATTTATGATAAAGGTAAATGAAGCCGTAATATAACACTTGCCAAGATACTTCAGTCTTCCTTCAGGGAAACACTTAAGCTTGTGCTTAAACCCATTACTATTCAGGGCAGCCCATAAGCGTTTGCTGAAGGTTAAGCTTAACGTTCTTACATGGGAGTCCTTAAGTACTATGCTGATTAAGGTGTTTTTTCCTTCTAAACCTGAGCCACTGTGAACCAACAAAATGAACTGCCCTCATTAGATTTTAATACCACCTCTGTCTTCTTTCAAATTAAACCGGAGAATGCAAACAGATTGTAAGCCTTATTTTACATCCAGAGGATAAAACCCAACTTCACATTCTGTCGCGCTGCGTTTTTTTCTTCAAGATCAACAGGCTGCAACAACACCATGCATCCCTATAAATGAGCTCCTTTCATGAGGAAGAAAGAGAGTGCACAGAAAAATGATTGCTCTGCTACTCCTGAAACTTTGGAATTCCCTTGATATGCTATTACAAGCCAGGAAGGATCACAGAGAGCAATGCATACATACATACGCTTTATCCACTGATCTCTTTTGAAGCAAACCTTAAACCGCTGTAGATGGTGAACATATTTCAGCTATTAAAGGTCATGGATAAGACAGCTATTTATCAGTTCAAGTAAGGTCACTGTTACATCCACAGGCAGAGAGAGGGCTTTGCCTATTGCGCAAACGACACTGCCTGCCCTTAATGCCCCGAGAAACTTTTGGCAAGCTAAGCACACGCAGCAAGCCACAAACCTTACATATAAATGTTACAGTTCATTAATGTTGAACAGGGAGGTATCATGTCTGCAACTGCTTCAGCTTCTGTTTCACAGCATACATCACCTCTCAGAGCTCTCCGCTGGTGGGTTCTTACAAAGAACTTGTATCCCCCGTTGGAGGAAGAAACCTCGCCAGCTAGTGAATCAGCGGTTGCAGCTCCTTCCGAAAACCTTTCTCCTTGCTGTCATTTAGGAATATTCTGCCCCACATACTAAGCTATTGGTTCATTTACTCTCTTTGTATGTGCAAAAAAAAAAAAAAAAGGAACCTGGAAAATGGTCTGTGCCAGTTTTAGACTTTCTATTGGAGCTAAAAAATTAGGGTCTTGGTTGAATTCTGTAACATACAGTTTTGAAGGAAAACGTTTTTACATAACTCTTCTGTCTCCCTTTAGACCAAGACAGCCGTGGTAAGAGACCTTGTGAGAGGCAGTCAAATCTGCTATTGCAGGTCTTGAGACAGACGGCGAAGTACCAGGGCATAAGGTTAGGTTAAGGTCAAGGTGTTTCCCATTCCTATTAGCCATATCCAAACGCTACGGGCAGGAACATCTTTACTATATTCGTTTTACCTCTTCTCCTCACTTGCAGTACTTTGCCCTGCTAAACCCTGAGCTAAAGGCACCATCATCTTCCTGGAAACCTTGTTGTTATAAATGGGTAAGGACAAAGAAATAAAGAAGAATCTCAGATGTCTGTCCCTAAATGACCAATTTACCTTTCAGGAAATAAAGGTTTCACCATGCTCCTATACCTTGGCATGGGAGCTGGACAAAAACAGATGGAAGTCTGAACCCCCTCCAATGCCACAACTGTCCTGATGTGCCCCACTCAGCTCTTCAAACAGGAAAGCAAACCCAAGAAGTAGGTTAATGATCTTCCGTAAAACAAACAAAACCCCCTCATTCATAAAAACAATTAAGAGAAGGCCATGATCATGCTGCAAAAAAAAAAAAAAAAAGAAAGTGCATTCAGCTGTCCATGGATAGTAAAATCACCCGTGAACTTTATAAAGCACCTCCCAGGGCGAATGTTATAGGACTTCTGTTTAATCAGAAGAACAATGCTGCAAAAAGGGGGAGAAATTAGATGTTCAAGTCTTTCCCGCTGTTCCCACTGCTTAAAGACCTATGGGCACTAAATCAACACAAGCAACATGAAGAAATGAATAAGTAAATAACTACAATCATCACTGCTGTGCAGAGAAGCTTGAAGCCAAAGAAAAAGAAAGATCAGTATGAACAATCCTAACTCTGAACTTGTAAAACAACTAGAAGAAAATGTCTCCTTACATGAGATCATAGCAGGGCCCAAATGGCTTCAAGACAAAGAATATGTGAACTGCACTCTCCTGCGAAGGCTCAAAATTGGATGCTCAAGTCAACTACCTGTGATTTTTCTCACAGAAGCGGGACCTTCAAGAGACTGTTTCTCCTGCCACCTGATTCACAGCAAGGACCTGGCGGCACGCTATTACCATGTGAGCTTCTCTCTCCTCCCCCCAAAACAGGGCACAAAATGAAGGCTGCTGTTTTCAGTCATTAGTGACTGAAGATCACAGCACCTCTGTTTCCCTACTCCCCCTTCTTGGAGGAGTATTTTAACTGTCTGTTAAAAAATTAACTAGTAATGAAACAAAAATAGATTACAAACTGACGATGTCCATTTTCTGAAGTCAAAATCCCAATCTCTTCCACTGGAGTGAAAGCCCAAGTGATGAAATAAACCTTGAACCGTGTCCTAGCATTGCTCTACTCACCATTTTTGGAAACAAAGAGCACCTCGTCCCAAAGACTGCAATTTAGCAACTTCATCTGTATACATGTCCTGATGCCAGATGTCAAAAAGAGGGAGCAAAAAGCCTTCAGCCAGCCAATATCCAAACGCGAGTGTTCCCCCGATCAATGTCACTGACCGGAATCGTGCTTGTAATCGTAAGGGATGCCGGTGCAGTTACTGTCATACCACCGTGACCCAACTCCAGGCAGGCAGCTCCCAACCCAGTGGCCTCCAAAAGTGGGTCTCATGAACAGCAGGCAGTCATCTAGATATGAAGGGGAGGGGAGTGGGGAGAATAAAAAGGAGGAGCTATTT
This sequence comes from Phaethon lepturus, assembly GCF_000687285.1. Classification (NCBI taxonomy): domain Eukaryota; kingdom Metazoa; phylum Chordata; class Aves; order Phaethontiformes; family Phaethontidae; genus Phaethon; species Phaethon lepturus. Next base: position 18,409 of record NW_010526116.1, on the reverse strand, counting down.
ACCATCAACATGTTAAGCAGAACTCAGCCTGCATCGTCTTGTTAGCTCTCCCAGAGGTCTCCAGGAGCGAGTGAGCGGGAGAGATGACAAAGAAGAGCTCGGAACTGGAATTCAGTGGCAGAGGGAAGGGGGGTCCTAAGGGCCACGGTCTTCTCACCACCCAAATTCCTCAAAGGAAAACTGGGTACATTGCGTATGCATATTGGGTCTCTCTAGTCTCAGCCACTTCAACTGTTCCTAAATGCTAAACTCCATTTCAGTTGAAAAACAAGGAAAACAAAATCTGTGTATTCCTGATGTGTAATATACTGCTGTCACAAGAGACAACACTGCAGATACAGGAAAAGAGACCATTTAACTAAGTATTTTTTCTTTCTTATCGAAGGTAATTCCAAATAGTGAATGGGGGGAGAGGAGTTGCCTGTGCTATCTAGTGTTCATCCTAAGTCAAATTGCAAGATACGTTAGAAAAATGTAGCACTTCTTTGGAACCACTTTAAATATGATTGAATAAGAATTCATACCTGGGTTTGAAATAATCTTAAGTAGCCTTTCCAATGGTTTTGTCCTGTTACACTATGATTTAAACCAGGTATAACGCAATTTTGAGTCATATTCAAACAAGGTATCTCAACCAATTTAAACTATATTTAGACCGCAGTATTTTTACTACTAAAGAAACCTAACAGAGGAACAACATGCTTGGAACATCTGTCGCAGTGATTGAAAGAAGTCTACAACAGGAATAGCAAACACTTATTTTCTTTTCTGAGATGCTGTCAATCTGTTGAAGCAAGGTACTGAAGTAGACTGTTTCTAAGAGGTACCTCACATTGGCCTGTCTTCTCCAAAACAAAGATGATTAAAATATCCCCTTGTTGCATAACCTTGTCTGCTTGCTTGTTGTTATCTGCCATCTCTGTATCAGGGAAAAAACTCTTTGTCAAAGCTAGTAAGCATGTTACAGCATTTATGTGGAGAAAAAAAAAAAAAAGTCATTTGCCTAAGTCTAGAAACCTCCACCTAATGAAATTCAAATTTTAACGTGTGTCAATTATTATTTACATTTAAATAATTAACCGTATGACTCAATACAATCCCTGAGATGCAGTCCCCTAAGCAAGGCTGGCTGTCACAGAGCCACAAGTATTTATGACACAACTTTCCAGTTACTTCATGGAAGATGACAACAGAACAGCTGCTCACCCTACAGCAATACTGGTTCTCCAGGATGGGTCTCGACGCTGCTTGCTCCTTAGGTGGTCGAAATCAAGGTTCCCTTGTCCAACCACCGTGTTCTGCCTGCCCAGACCACAGAGAAGTGTTTTCCATGGGAAGAGGGAGAAGGGAAGGGTCTCTGGCGCTATGCTTGGGCTCCCTCTGAGCGCAAAGTTAAAGGAAACCGATAGACCAAAAAGTAATGGCATGACTCACAGCATTCATTGCAAGTCCTTGGTGTATCACTGTCACGGGTCCAACTGTGGGCAACCAGCAGCCAGTACCTCTTCTCACTGTCATCAGGCTGAGGTTTCAACCACATCACCAAGCGGCAGCCATAGACATTGCTCTCCTGACCTCGGATCTGCCGGTGCCCTTAGGTCAGGCACACAATACATGGTAAAGAGCAGCCTGCGACTCTGCATCGCCCCTGTCTGACCGACGACATCAGCACACAGCTAAGGCAAGCACGCCTCTCTTCAGCTCCTGGGGAATAAGCCTCGAGGCTCAGCTGGAAGAAGATAGGTCGGTCGGCTGCCACCATGAGAGGAGGCCTTCAACAGCCAACAACAGCCTTGCACGACATGAGACAACGCAGCCCGCAAAAGGCCGGTGCGGCGGCTGCGGTTGCACGGCCTGGGTGGTTCCCTTGTGCTCGGTGCCCAGCCGGGTTCAGGAGAGGTGACCATCACCACTGCCGGTTTCTCGGACCAGCATGGAAAGGAGCTTCTCACCGGGTCACGGCAACGCCACGGGGCCGCCGGCCTCCGCCAGCCGGGCTTTCAGCCACCGCTGAGAACACCGCCAGCTTTCTAGCCAAAAACAGAGGATGTCAAATGGTTTAGGAAACATCATGATCAAAATTAAGACGGGAACTTCAAAAAAAGCAGCCAAGCAGTTTCTGACCACTGGATATGGATGTAAAAGCTGCCTGAGAAACTTCAGTATCAAAGAGCTAAGACAGAACCAAGTATCAGCACTCAAGGAGGACTGAAATTACTGTGAGAAGGGAATGAAATGCCACAGCCTTGAAGTTCTCTGCTGATTATTTGGGGGTGAGGGGAAAAAAAAAAAAATCAAACACGGATAGGGATACTTACATATTCAACTAAATAGTTTAAAATCCTATTTCTTTTTCATATGTAAATATTTGTGAACATATATTGTGCTAAAAAGGTTCATAAGACATTTATATATAAAATACAGACTTAAAAGCAGAATTTATCCCTCTGCGTAATGTTTTTCGGAAGATAGAAGGCTCTTTACTTCAAAAGGGACTGCTACAGAAAGGAATCATTGTTAACTTTCAACTTCTGCACTTAGTGTACAAATCCAAAAAAAGTTCACGATTCAGGCACGATCAGGAGCTCACATCGGATTTTTCTGCAAACAATTCAGGAAAAGATGGTGGCTGTGCACTGCGCCAAAGTGATCCCAACACCCAGCCTATTGCACCGCGTCCCATCCGCGGCTCAAATCCTTCTGTACCTTTATTAAAACCAATGGACACAGATCCCATCTTCCTGAGAGCAAAGACTTGATTTCCCCTCGTGTCTACTGGTCCTTTCGGAGCGGTCTCCTTCGACCTCTCTGGGGGCATGTCACCTCTTTGCTCTGCTCTTCTTACCCCTCCTTAAATTTCAACAGGGGTACTTTAGCAAAAGGACTATTTTAAACCGTTTGCGGAGAGACCTGGATCTACATTTCCAGAGCGATAAAAAGGTAGGATGGAATTTTCTGTCGGTAGCAGACAGGCAGAGCTCCTTTTCGACTACTTATTTTAACGCTGCTGTGGTATTGTTGTAGTATTAGTTATGCAGCAGGGTGCCCACAGCTTTGTATAGGCATCTTTTTTAATTGTTTAAAACAAAATAAAAGGGAAACAGCAGTTACTCAGCATCTCTGCAAACTGTGCAACTCAAATTTTAGCACCAATCAAGGAACACACCAAACAACAAATAATATAGTGACCCACATGCAGGTCTTGAAAGACAAAGCAGAGATCAATTCCACAGCTGACTGTCCCTTCATAGCAGTGCACATGCTCAAGGATAGAAGCATCATAAGGGTTACCAAGGGCACTACTTTGTGGTTTCAGCTGGTTAGTTTCTTTAAAAAAAAACAAAAAAAACCCAAAACAAAACAAAAAACAAACAAACAAAAAAAAAAACAACCACAAAAAAACACCAGAAAACCAAAACATCCGCAAAACCCTAACCCATACCATAGCCTAAGTAGAAAAAATATGTGAAAACCAATATCTATCTATAACGAACATGTCTCACGCGGCACAAACACCTCCTACTATAGTTTACTGGTCGATTTGGCAGTGCTAGGTTAATGGTTGGACTTGATGATCTTAAAGATCTTTTCCAACTGCGACCAGCGAGGGAAGACAAGCAGTCGACTCAATGTGAGTGATAAAGCAAGCTTCAACTTTATTGCAAAACCCTACACATATTTATACACTGAGTTCTACCTTATGCATACTTGTCTTACAATCATTGGCTTAGCTCTAAAGATTACATTATCATACTCCTCCTACTTGCGGTTACTGCTACGTGGTCCGGGTTCCATCCTGTTTTCCTTACTTCTTCTCAGCTGTTTATCACAGCTCCTTCTCCTCAAGGCCAAGCCCTGCAGATGTCCAGCTGTTTACCAGCTTCCCAATGCCAGATACTGCTACGTGGTCCGGGTTCCATCCTGTTTTTCTTACTTCTTCTTAGCTGTTTACCTGCACAGTGCAAGGTCAGTACGACCTTCTTTTCTCCCTTGCCAGCATAACTCGAAATTTTCCACCGCGGCCTAGTCTGGCTAACTTATGTCAAGATTGAATCACAAGGCTCCTCCATGGAGCCATGACCGCGTTCCCTCATCCATTCTCCAACATCCAACCTTAATGATTCTGCGGTTCTGTGAATATATTTCTATTAAATTTTTGAAGTTTTGGTTTGAAATAGGACAAAGTGAAAGACCAAAGAAGAAATAAAGCTCAAAGACTGCTGTATGATTTCAACCCAGTCCTTGGCCAACTCAGCAATATTTGGGTCAGATATTACAAAGTAATACAACCGATACTTGACGACCTGGTTTTCCAGCCAACATGGAGCGCCCTTCTCTCCTGCTCCTGAGTCTGTCCCGGCCACCAGTCCTTGCAGAGCTCGGTCAAACCGTCCCCTTTCACGCTGACGATGGTAGCGGGTTTGAAGAGAGTTCCCTTAAGGCTAATGAGGAAACATGGAAACGAACCAGGGTGCAGTCACAGCTGTGTGACTCTCCGAAATAAAGCATTTAGGAACAGATTTGTAAACAAGGGGATTGCGGCTGTCAGCAGGGGCTTACGGCCCGTAATCGGGACCAGACAACACAAGGCGAACTGCGGCATTCGCCGCAGTGGTTACCACACTTCTCTCCCCCTTCCAGCAACTCCTGCTGACTCAGGAGCGCAAACCGCTGACATCCCTCCCCGGGAGCGCTCACGCACACAGCGAACTCCTTCGCACGCACACGAAGTCAGCAATGTGAACGCGGAAAGGAGTTTGAAACAAGTATATGTTAAAGAACTTAAAAAGAAAAAAGTTCCATGCTTTAACCACCTCTCTTTTTTTCAAATACTCACATTAAGTGTTACACTGAATAAAAGCAGCTGAACAAACAATCTTGGGATTACTGGAAAAAAATACAGTGATGAAATTTTTCAGGATTTTAGCCCACTACAAAGACCCACAGTTTTTTGTCCAATCTGGAAGACAAATTGTTTCAATGAGTGCGGATTTCCCCTCTTTTCAGAACGGAAAAACTTGCTGTGCATGTGTGGCACATCCTAAATAACCAGAAGCATCACGGGAATTGTTCAGCATAGGTACCCGCCCCGGACACTGCACAAGTAACCCTGCCATTCCAAATGTGGGGTGAAAAGACAACAGAAAATTTTGAAGTACCACTTCTTGAAACTTACAAAATTCCTGTTGTTACAAGCAAATACATACAAACAAAAGCAAATGAGTTTACCTAACACTTTATGCAAAAATCACTTGAACTGATTTTTTTTTTTTTTTTTTTTTTTTTTTTTGCACAAAGACTATGACAAGGTCATACAGAAAAGCAACTTGGGCTGCAAAGTGACAGATTTCAGGCATGCACCAATGCAAGCAAGCAAGTATTCGCATTAATAATACTGCTGATAATATTGTCTCGTATACACAAGAAAAACAGATTCCTTTGGCTATCTCCTAGCCTGAATCAGGTTATAACCTTGACACCCAAACTAAACTTCAGCACATTTATTGCCAAAACCCTTTTGGCATCAGATTTAATAACCGTGGAAAAGACATTCCAAGTTTTGTCTTCCCTCTTACCCCCGCCATTTAAATATTTTTACAGTTTTACTCTAGTAGTTTTCCTCCAAGTAACTGTTATCCCTTCTTCCATTTCATTATCCCATGCTAGCCTCACGACCAATTTTCCATCTTTCATCAACCGCCCAACTTGCGGTCTCCCGGCTAAGCAGGAGCTTTGCGGAAGAGAGCTAGAGGTTACAGCGTACAATAAGCATCGACGATGTCACGCTCTTGCAAAAAAGCAAACACTGCACTGGAACAGACAGACAGCACGAGAGGTCCGTGAGGAAAGCCTTCTGCTGTACTCACCATTACTGGGATGCCAGCAGGAGCATTTTGGTCAAGTTTCATTGCTGCAACTCCATGCAACACGTGGACAAGTGGGAAGATATTCAGAGAAGAGTAGAAAAAGGACGAATTATGTATCTAATCTAAACAAAAGGAAACTGAAGGGAGACAAGGTAATAGTCTTCAATTGTTCAGAAAGATGATGCAAAGAGGAAAGGAATTTATGTTCCTTATCCATGGCAAACAGTAACTAATTAAATTACAGTAAGAAAGCCTTTACCAAGACAGGGAGAAAAGCTTTCTGACAGAAAGGAAAGCACTTGAATAGAAGATACATATGATCAGCATATATCACATATATAATCTTTTTTAGTAGGATGAAAAATACATATCTATATATGAAGAAGATGCTAATTGCTGTCATAAATGGCCAAGGCTTTACCAACCCTGCCTCAGGGTAAGTGGGTTAGGTAATTTCTTGGGGACCCAGTTCAGCCCTGTGATCCTACATGCAGGCAAACCACCTCGCCCTTTTCCCAGCACCTACTGAGGTCTATGAGAGGTGCAGTTCCTTTCTTTTAAAACACAGACAGAAAAGAGGCTTTAGTCTTGCTGTCCCTGGTAGTCCTGGGCAAAGGTCAGGTACAGCCTGCCCTCAACAGCAAGTCGGAGGCAGAATGATAAATGATGACGTAGCCACGTGGAGTACTGCAAGTCACCTGAACTGCACAAAAAACCAAAGTCCACACAACCAGCTACAGACAAAATAAAAGCAAGGGTTTGCAGTTAGATACTAAGAGATCTACAAATAGGAAAGGGGAAAAAATCTGCTGGAATATCACCTTTGACTTCTGTCAGTCCAGCAGATGATGAATATTATTTGTGGACATCAGCTTCCCTGCACCGTGCTTCTAAATAAAGTTCTACAGCTTTTCCCTCTCCTATGCGTATTTTGTCTACACAGATTACTAGTAGTTTGGGGTAATACAATTTTGCTTTTTGTACTGTCCCTCAAAAGACAGGGATCTGTCTCAGTTGATCATAAGTGCTGACCACCTACCAGCTGTCCAAACAAGGAAGTTACATCTCCCACCTCACTCTGATTTAGCTTCAGCTACAAGTTTGGGTTCAATCTAAGGAAGTGATTTTTTTCCCTGTTCTCCCACAACTTTCTTTTAAGTTTCCAGGGTGTTTTTTTTAATCTGTCCTTTCCCCCTTTCTTCTCCTCTCTCTTTCCTCCTTCTAACCTTTTCTTTTCTCTACTAGCTGCTCTTCTCCACGGATGCTCCTCATTTCTCCACACCACAGGGTGGAAGGCAGTGGAAGAAAAGCGGTGGGACAAACACATTGAGCTCCAGTAAAATGTGGATGCTCCTAGTGCCCTTCTCCTCCCAACATTTAAAAGCAAAGGTCTCCAAGCTTTGCTGATCCATCAGCAAAGACAGTACAGACTAATACTGAAACACCAAGGGCAACATCAGATTTTGCTCTCATATGAAGGTTGACTAAATCAAGAAATATTTCACCTAGAGAGAGTGGAAAAAAGAAGAAAGCCTGAAGGACTTACTGAAGATGAAGAGAGGTACACAATTTGGGCTAGTCTTGTGGGTAACACAGAAGCACCCATGGAAATGCTACAATTGCAGTCACCCTATAGCAAGGATGTGAAAAATTACTGTGATTTTTATCTCCATCAACTTCAGTCCTTGGGCTGGGGAAAAAAAAAAAGGGGTAAATAAAAACACTTAACTCTTTAAAAAGAGCAAAGGCTTTGCAATAATGTCTTACGATAAGGGTATAGGAAGTACTGTGCCTCTATGGGGCAAAGCACAGGTGAGAACACCACAGGTGGCCTCAAAAACATTTTGTGTTCTCCTGCCTCTGGACCGCTCTCGGGGTTGGAGGGGCCTTGACACAACCTCAATGCCCGTAGCCTGCCTGGATGATGCTGACCATTGCGTACGAACTGTTGTCTCCCAGTACGGCTTGCCAGAGGAGTCCAGTACGTTCTCCAAGCCAGGGAGATGTCAGTGTTCCTGTTAAAACCATTCTGGAATTTTTTGTGAAAATCAACAAGACTACAGTCCCAGTGAAGATCTCTGCCACCGTACATACATGTTCCTTTGGCTTTTCCTTTTACTGGCAACACGGGAAGTGGCAGTGTTTCAAGAACTGAAACTCTCCAAGAAAATAATTCAGTCGGAGCAGAACACCTCAGTAATTACATACGCTTCCCTTAGCAAAGCCTTGTCCACAGCACATGCATAGCTAAGTTTCAGCAACTCGTTTTGAAGTCACATCTCATGCAAAGCAACTGTTGACTTTAAATACAGCAGCTTTTGGTAAACAATTTATCAGAACCATTACAGGGTTTTTTGTTGTACCGCCAGGACTAAGAGTGCCTTCACTGAAAAGTTTATTTCCTTTTGTTCTTCCATGCAGGTGCATTAGAATTGTTTGATGGAAAGTTTCTATATGTGTATATATATATCACACACATGCACATACGCTCCAGACTCCAAGGAAAATAAACAGAAAGTTAAGCTGTGGTCATACTTTTTATACTGCTCACAGCAATCCTCGTTCCCTCTGAAGTAGCTGAAAACTTACGCAACCGCATGGCAGATACGGCCTTCGGCTTCACAAGACGTACTTGACAGGGTAACTACGGCCGGCCAGCGCGAGGCTCGTGGGGGCTAGCCACAGGGGATGTCCTGCTGCACTCATTTGGAAAGTACCTAGCAGCCATGCCTCAACTCATTTTGAAATGAGAAAGGTCACTTCTTCCTGGTTTGTCTAAAGGTTATCACAAAACCACAGAAAGTTCCCACAGCAGTAACTAACAAATATTCTTAGGGGAATAAAAAAAAAAAAAAAAAAAATTATACACATGCATGTACAAAGCTGTCTCCTTAAACATGAAATAGAGAACTTCATGGGCTGAACTCTGGCAGAAGGGTGGACATTCTGCAACAGCTGCTTTACCGAAGCCAGGCAGCTAAGATGGAAATTACCTCCTGTTTCCTAAATACAAAGTATTTAGTATAAACAAACTATTAAGAAACTAATGACCAAAATTAAGGAAAAAGCCAAAACAAAGGTGCAGTTCAGATCAGAAGTGCTGCCCATCTAACGACTTCCCCTGACCTTACCAGAACTAAAAGTACTTACATAGGTATCAAAACCTTAATTTGAAAAAACAGATTTTAAATTCTGTTTTTGAAGATGTAAGCCAGTGTGCTTGGTTACACAACATGCTATAACTGAGTTTTTTTTCTACTCGGAGCATTAGGCAGTTATAAAAGACGTTAGTAAGTCTTTAACTACATCATAAACCTTGGCAGTGTTTGATCAGGGATTTGATAGAGGAAACAAAAGGTTACAGAAATCTCAGTTTTTCTTCTCAGGTTCCTTACCCTCACAGCAGTGCAATCATGTGGAAGAAGCAAACGTGAAACTACCAGACGAAAGAAGGCAAGTAAATACATTTCAAGGTCCTTTCTCATTTTAAAAAAAAACTAATAGTTTAAGCCACCTTCAGCAACCTCTGGCTCAAGACTGAGCACCCGAGGTTAAGAACACTACCAAGCATTAGTGTTTTGTAATCAAACCTCTAATTTTGTGCTGTGTTCAAGCTAGCAGTTACTAGCTGGATTAGCTCCCGAATTCAGCGCTACCCGAGTTGGGCAGCAAGGGCTGCACGCACCTGGGGCAACCTGCGCTTGAAGACCCGGGAGGAGGAAATTTGCTCCATCCCAGCACACCCCTTCCCACCCGGGGTCCGCTGCCCGCCTGTCCCCGAGAACACCCATCAGTGGGGGTGGCTGACGAGTTGTAAGGCAGGGGTTTTCTCCAAACGCTGCAGTCCTTCACCGAGCTGCTCCAGCGCCGCGTCCCCTCGCTTGCGCACAACGCGCGTCCTAGAGGGCTTGAAAATTTTGCGCAGCCACTTTTATTTTAGGAACAACGGGGATGCTGCTGACTACAGGATGACTTCTGAACGCTGTCGCTTTAGGGGGGCACTACTGGCTTTACTTCCTCAGGATGTACCTGTGAAGGATGAAAGTACTGCTTGTCTAATGACAGCAACTAGCTGTTCCTGCCATATGGCAGTGTCCTGCCCCACCAGGGAAAACATAAATACGTACCAAAGAACCAAGTTCTGTCCCCAGAGTTCCAGTAACTTAAACCCAACAGTTAGAAGCGTGCTCAAGAAAAACTCGGAAAGGGATTTTTCCTTCAGCTTTTCTCATATATGAAATATATGCATGTATACCAATATTCCTGGTTTAGTAGCTCTGGTATTTGTTTTCCATTAGGCATTGTGAAACTTACTTCAGCAAATATGTTTTGTGGGTTGTAATCCATAGCTTGTTAACCACTATATTCATTTAGGGACTACACATATGCTTTCTCAAATATAGACATAAGGGGAAGTAAAAATCGTGCCAGAGAGCATTGGTTAGTTCCCAGGAAAGACGGCATCTACAATTTGGCAGTCTTCAGACATGAGAAGAATACAAACACCGCCAGACTCAAAATTCTAAGTAGTTTGTGCGGGCCATTTCTTTTGTCTCGGTGATCCCAACTTCTACAGCTATTTGTAGCTTAAACCATCCTTATTTTTGAATACAAAATACATAGCATGGCTTCCTCTAGCTGTAGCACTATTGTACTAGAAAACAATGTTTGCAAAACACCTTCCAACAATCCCGAGTGCTTCCAGAAACTTGTTTTTACTGGACATTTGATAAAAATACCATTGGAATTCACTACATCACTGCCAAACCTCTTTCGGAAGGACAGTATGGTTGGTAAACAGAAAATAATAAATGAGTTATCACTGGGTTTCCAATAAAGCAGAGAGGGAAAAGTGGTCACACCAAATCACCAGAACACACCGAGAACTGATCTCTGCCACCCGACAGAAAGCAGGGCAGAGATCCCCGAGGTGATGCTGAAACGATTTAAATTACCTTCACACATCAGAGCAGCACAGAGGTCTCGGATCCTCCCAAAAGCCACAGCCGGCAAAGCCTTCTGCTCGGCCAGGCATCGGCTTCCCGACGGGGCACCCCGGCTCTCCCCCCCGGCTGGGCCACAGGCCCGGCTGTGGGCAGGAGCCTCCCCTCCCCACGCCGGCATCCTCAGGTGACAGCTGCCACGGCTGAGCAAGGAACCTGTATCTCGCATTCATGTATGGCAAATAAAGTCCACAAAGTCATTACGTTAGTGATGAGGCTTCCTAACTGGGAAAAACACACCCGCTCCAAGGTAGCTGACCGGCTTATTGGTTTTCTCTTTGGTTTTGTTACAGTCAAGATGAAAGAATCGCAGCTTAAGCTTACGGCGTGGGTTTTTTTTAAACAAAAATGTTCTGTTACAAAAAAACCCCAACCAATACCAAACCCAAACCACACAACCCACCCCCGCCCGAAACCTCCCAAACCCCTGCCCTCAGCAGGAGTATCTATGTAAATGGGGATACCACGAGGAAGGTCGCAGCAAACATCCCCTGCACGCGTTCCCTCCGGAGGGCTGCTTCCCCCAACGCTGAAGTCCAGCCTGCCCAAGGTTCCCTTCCTCACCAGCGCTCCCCTCTCCAGTCTCGGGGAGCACGAGCTCCCCGAGCGAAAACACGGTATTACGCACAAGCAGACCCGCGCTTGTGAAGAACATGGTGGGGCTGGGGAGCCCAGCAGCGCAACCTCCCTTCAGCCACAGCTTTTTGCATGCTGCTTTTCCCCTCAAAACTGCTCCACCTCTTGCCGTGTTGAAGGGGTGGCCACTGCTTGGTGGCCATCACTTGGCGGCCATCACCACGCTCTGTGCTCTCTTTGTTGGTCAGGGAATGGCCCCGCTCCCCCCTTGGCTTGTTCTTCAGGCCAAGCTGATGAGACGACGTTCAAAGACAAGTCCGGGTGCTGGAACGTCGCACTGTTGAGGGCACAGGTTTAGTAGCCATCACCAAAGGTTAAGTTTATTCTCTGCTGATGCATCTACCTCTTAATTCCCGCGTTCTGTATGGCCTCTAAGCAATGAGCTCTAAATTGTAACCCAGCTTCTGCACACACGGTTGGGCCTAAAGTACTCACTATGTTGCAATCACAACAGATATCTGTAGAAAGATCTAAGAAAACGATATCGTAAGATAAAGATATATGTTTTCTTATAAATACATAAGAAAAATATATTCATATGGACATTACAGAAGAATTCTTCGGGGAAAAACAAAAAAAGCCTTCAAATATGTCCAATTTTTTAAAATCAAAATTAAGAGTTTATTCTGCAGACTGTGATTACCTTGTAAAAGAGAAATAAAACCATTCAGTGTGCTTCCTCGAGATTTAAGAAAGCAATAAAATACCGTACAGTTTATAATATTTAATCTGCCTTAGCTTCTGGAAAATAGTTAAGACACATAGGTGGTCGTATTCAAAATTTTCATCTAGTCTACCTGAAAACTGTTTAAAGGAAATGTTAACCGATATATACGTTGCTGAATCTCTCTGCCAATACTTGCTGATTATCCCAGTAGTTTTCCCTCCTATTGCTGTATGGAAGAAACAGCCAACTAATTCATTAACCAGGAGGTGTTGATTACATACATATTGTGACCACAAGCACAACTACATTTTTTTCCTTTCTCTCAGTTACAGTAATTTTAGGTGCTTGCAAAACAAGCAGACTGAAAATATTCAGCCTGAAATCCGATACTTGAATAATACTTGGGTAATGCCTCCTTAGGAACCCAAATAAGACACACAGAAATTTCCTACACTCAAAGCCTAGCTACGCACAGCTAGCAGCTATTCTCGATTAAGTATTCTATTTTAAAAACGGGTAAAGCTGAACAGACACAGAGCACTTTTTTTTTTGTGCCACAATAAGTACATCTGCAGAGCTGGAACATTCCCTGAATTTTACATTTCTACCTCCTTTAAATTCAAATTAGTTTCTAAATGCAAAAAAGTCCCCATTTTCTTTTTTGCGTGGCCTAACTGCAGAAGACTTGGATTACACGTATAAGGAATGAACGTTGCCTTCTAGCAAGCTGATTCAGCTGGGTATTTTTGATTTTACAGCCAACTGAGAGCAGCCCCCAACACCATGAAAAATGACCTAGCATTTTTATCAGCACTTCCCACCCATATGTATTTATGAACACCAAATTCCGTCGTTACAATGGACTCTCAAACTGTTTTCAGTATTTCACCACTGTGATGGCCAGAGCCCCAAAAGTGACAAACTGTAGAACAGGCTAGTAGCTGAAGGCAATTTAGAAATATCACCCCCCCAAGGCCAAGTCTGCCACTGATTTAATACATCAGGTTTGGTCTCTAACTAAAACTAACCGTGCATGTTAATGCCATACATAATCGCAGTAAAGTGTTATAGCTCTAGAAGACAAAATGCTACATGATTCAATAAAACTCTTCTAGTACATGATGTAACAATTATTGAGAGGTAAAATAGAGGAATTGTAAGGCTCCTCCTCAGCAGACACATTTGTTCCCAGGTAAGCTTAAAGAATATGATACGACCAGCATCTTGGTCGCATAACTAAAGAAAACAGAGAAAAGAAACTTTAAAAAAAAAAAAAAAATCAACAGAAACATGATCTGAAATTTTCTTCCCTTAATTCTAGGAACAGGCTCCCCCTTAGAAAGGGAGCATTATAAAGGCAAAGAGCACCTACGCAAAGCTGGATCCTCAGATTTCTGTAGCTATAAAACACCTTGGACAAGATCCCAGAGAAACAGGTTGAACAGAGTATACGACAACAGCCTCCGAGCCTTTACTTTGTTGTCACGCTTTACATTTTTTGTTTGTGCTAACTCAGTAATCAAGAACTTAACCCACCACCTGGCTGAAATAAAACTAGTTTTTGCTTGAAGTTTCTCCAGCATCTCTAGTCACTTTGCAAGGTGACACTGAGGACTAGTGGTATCAAATGCCAAGAAAAAGCAAGATGTTTTGCCAAGCAGGCAACATCCAGTGCCTCCCTGGCAAAAGGCAGACAAAACAAAGGCAAAAGCAATCCAAGATTCTGGGAAATGCCTGCTTTCACTTATTTATTTTTTTTAAAAGTCCTCCAAAACAAAATGCAGAGACCCATCACTTTAACTGAAGAGATTTTTATACAGCATTTTACTGCTTTGTCAGGAAACAGTCAGGATGGCAAGGCAGTATTTTCATTATCACCAACTTCTGACATATTTCAGCAGCTCTTTTTCCTTCTTCCCATTGTATGCAAAAACATTCTGCTTAATAAAATTTTGCATACTCTTGGGCAGAATGTTAATTACAAAAGACAGGTGGGTTTACTTTCAGGCAACACAACACCTAACGGCAGTAACTTTTCAGGGCTCAATGACAAAAATCTTACCTGCTTTAGAGTGCCTATGGCCCCACTGAAACATCACCGTTACACCATGGGGTTGGTAACTCATGTAGTATTTTCAGAAGAAAGCTTTCTCTTACCAGTCCAGTCTGTGTACAACTCTCTGAAGATGCAAGTTGGCATTAGGTTCATAAAGGGTATATTTCTGTGCAAGTAGGACAACTACAGCAGTCGCTCATGACTGCTTCTAGCACGTGCCCTATGGCGTCGCTAAGGGAATGGGTCGCAGTACTTCAGCTAGCTTTTGAAGGCCTATCCCAGCAACTGACTGCAATACGGTATCTTTTTTCCCTTCTCAGTATCTAGTACAACAGATGGATTCCATGCCCAATATTATTCTGTGCAACGTCCTGAGTTATACCACAAAGGGCTTATGTAACACAGCTAAAACAAACTACTCTGCCGCAATGAATGGGGACTCTGTTGTTGAAGTCTTTGCCAACTGCGTGCATCGCTCTCGGTTCCGCTAACGCTGAGCGGGGACAAAGGCTATATTCTGTCCTTTATGGCAGCACAGCACAGTGACGACGCTGTAAATTAAAGAAAGCACAACACGCCGACAACCGACTCACTACTACTTTCTTACGCTCAGTTCCAACACATAAACATAGCATAGAGTTCCTCGCATTGTGCTGGAAGTGAGGGGAAACGGGGATAAATACAGGAGAGCCTTTCCATAGCTACAGAGCGTAGATCCCACTCCCTCCACCTGGATCCAATTTTGTTGGGTGGTTTTTGCATCAATCATCTACCCTTGTTCTTACTTCTTCTCCTACGTATTTTCAGAGCTGCTGTTCAAGCATATCGATAACTTAAAAAATAATCTTCTCCAGAACAGCATAATCTGTACTCCTATACGAATCTGCTCTGCAGTCTCTGGAAATGTTGTGTCTCTCTCTCTCTCCACTGTCCTTATTTCAGGCAAATGCAAAAATCAAGTCTGGTGAAAGATCTAAGAAAGTTTCATTTGTAAGTAGATGTAGACATGTCCCACATAGGCCAGTACATTATACAGCCCAGATTCCCCCATAACCCCTTCTTCTGCCCCTGTTTACCCTGCCTGCCTCTCCCTTCCCCCCGACATGTATATGGCCTGGGCTGTCTTGCTGCTAGGTGTGACCTCAATATCGTCACGATATTGAAGATAACCTAAGTGGAGATTTCAGAAAGCACACATCTAATAATAAAGTTGTTTTCAGAAAACTCTGGGAATTCCAGAGACTATTACAAGCCTAGGAGGATAGGTATGTATACAGAAATAACTTAAAGCAGACTTGATTCTGGTGTCCCAAGAGAAAACACTTCTGTATCAATACTATGCTTGCATTAGGAACAAAGAAATGCCTGTTGGCATCCTTATTACCTTTAGAAAAAAAGATAATGCTAATATGCACAAACGTCTGACTACTTTCAATAAGTTTTATCAGGATGAAACAGAATAGTAATAACTACCACAATGATCAAAGGCTACAGGGTACCTGACCATCCCCAACATTGCCACCAGTGCCTCTGGCTCAACAGCCCCACTCATCCCTAGTCTATGTGAGCCATTGGTTCAAAAAACAACCCCCAAAAAAACCAAAAGTGTCTCTTTTGAATGGCAACCTGACATTTCAGGGAGATGATTACATTACAGTTCCCATAATGTTTAGAACTTAGATTCAAAATAGGAGAAACAGTGAATGTAATTCTACTGCCAGGAATGAAAAAAACACCCAAGAGTTCTCATGTTAACAGGACCTTGAAACAAATCCCCCTCTATAAATTTGGGATATATTCTCATGCAAGAAGAAATACAAGTTAGACCAGTCATGAACAGGGAAAATATTTTCCTTTTTCTGTGTTGCCAAAGGATGCAGAGAATTTGGTGGAAACGCCACCCTTTTCTCAGAAGTGGATTTTTACCGAAGTTGAGGTGAGCAAAAAGTCGCTATGTGAAAGCTTCACACCACAGAAGAAACACGCAGCCCATCCCAGTCCATGACAATAATCTAAACATTCCACCAAAAAAAAGCTGGACATAAGCTTAGAAAGACTTCAAGCATTATTTACAGCTTAGGCTGTAATTTTCAGAGAGTGAAAAATGCAGCTACTCACGGGCACACGTTGGGCTACAACAGCTGCTGGTGTTCAGTGGTGCCTGACATTAGCTTTAAATTGGATTTGTTAGTTGGGACCCATCAGAAGACCTGAGTGGACTGGGAGCCACAGTTACTGCCTTGAGTGCCAAGGGGCAGTGCTGATGGGTCTGCAAGGGTCACCCAGACGCTTTTAGGGGTGGTCTCAATGGTGTCAAAAATGGAGACAAAAACTCTGCACCTCCACAAGGGCCGCTGACTGCGAATTACATGTTGTACTTGAAACCATTCTGATATAAAGAAAGATACTGGTGAAAGTCATCAAGCAACAGCATCACTCTCATCAGTTGCTTTGCCAAACAAATGAGTCAATGAGCCGAGTGAGTGAAAAGACCTGCCTCTTCCACCCCGAATAACAAGAAAACTTGTAGCTGGTGGACACAGCCATGGCAAACAGTTTCCCTACGCCAGTCGCCTGCTGCTTCAGGGATTTAATTTGGAGAGACCATACTTTGATATGAAACTCCACAATCGCTGGACCAGGATTTTTCCCAAGGAAAGTACAGCAGCGGCAAGAAAAAGGAAAATTAAGGTTTTCGATGCTGCGTAAACATGCCTATATGGCTACTGGATACGAGCACTGAGAAATATCTGAACTCATAAGCTTACCAACTTTCATGCTGAACTCTGTATTTCAAATTAGCAGCCACTCAAATTTCTGTTATGCTGAAACATTCCTGAAATGAAGTACGTCAGGTTCAAAATTGCAAGATTTTCTACTATTTTAGCAGGATCGTTGCTTGCCCTGTAAAGTTTCTCTACTCTCTTTTGCCTTTCCCTTTTGTATTTCCCTCTTATGTACAGAGAATGTTTTTAGGTTTGGGGTTTTTTTAAATGCTTATTTATTGTAACACTCCATTGGAAAAGGACAGCACTGATACAAACTTATTTCTTTAAATCAAATCACACATTTCAATAGGATGTAATTCACACGCTTACCTTGAAAAGAAGTCTGACAACTTTTGTTTACATGCCTTAACTTGCTCATTTGCATTCTGTAAAATATTTTAAAGTCATTAACTGGAAGTTACTGTATCCTCTATGGTACACAAACTAAACTTTCATCCTGCAGCCACAGTCATTTTGTGTCATTAATCTGCTGCATGACTCAAGCACATCTGGATTTCTGGTAAGAGCGTATGACCAATAATAAAAACTATATATAACGAGCTCAGCTTGGACTCTTGCATTCATTTGGGAAATTGTCAGCAGCAGCTCTCTCCTTGATTGTAGCTGTCTTACTCAACACACAGCACACAGGAATTGTTTGTGGAAACATTTGGTATTTTTAGGCCTGGCCTCTCAGTGGGAATTCCACGCTGAAAAAAAGGTATCATTTATACACTCAAACCCGTCATTGTGTCCTCCGCTACGAATTTACACACAGGGGTAGAGGCTGAATCGCTCAGCTATACACTGGAATTTACAAATGTGTTTAAGCACCTGCTGAAAATAACTGGGAATTATGCTCTTGACATGAGTAGATGCTTCTCTTTCCTGCAAAGTAAAAGCCTCAGCTCAATACAGGACAGGAGTACACGTAAAAGGAATCATATGGAATGAAAAGCCACAAATCCGCTTTTCTTATTTCCAGCTCTTGTCTTGGTTGCACAAATATGTTTTTATTCCAGTTTTTAAGGTAAGATACTCTGCATGTAATTTTTCTTGATTAAAAAAAAAAGGAAAGCAAATAAAATGACTTGTAAGGAAAAAAAAATATTTCCATGGGCATTAAGTGTGAATGGAAAGGGAAAAATCAGGAAGAAGCAAAGACGACTCAGCCGGAGTATTTACCCCCCTCTCCCTCACAGCTGCACCCTCCAACATTCAGTGTCAGTTACAGACAGGTACGGACAAAGTTTTCCTTCGGGAATATATTTATCCACCTAACTGCAAGCTAATACTTTTTTTGTGACTGCATCAAGGATTTCGTAGACACCGAGCTTGGGAGCACTGCCGTACCTCCTCACCACCACAGGAGCACAGTTATTAGGAAGGGGATGAAGCAAGCACCATCACTT
>NW_010526115.1:931-1844 GCF_000687285.1 Phaethon lepturus | reverse complement strand
GGTCCTGGGGTAACTGGAGCGCGGGGGCACCTTGCCACCTGCCCCTCTTTCCCCCTCGAGCTCCCAGATCGATTTTTGGCTCCCCGGTCCCCAGGCAGACAGCTGTCGGGGACACAAGCGGCAACTGGCCAGCGGGGTTTGCTCCGCTCGCGGAGGAAAGCGATACCCCCGGTGCACGTCTGTCCCCGGAGAGGTGTCCGTCTGTCCGTGGAGCCCCGGAGGAGTGGGGCCCCGTGTCCCCCTGTGGGGTCGCTTGGATGTGCAAACTGATTTAATTTAACTTTTTTGTGGATAATGTGAGGCACTGCCAGAGGTTGCTGCCTGCTTTGGGGACGGGGGGATCCGCTCCCCCAGCGCGCGGTGAAGCAGCCGGGGATTCGTGCGCCGGTACCTGCGGACGAGGGGGATCTCCTCGCCCCGGCGAGACGCGGGGAGCTGCCGCCCCTGGTTTCTGGGGGTGATTTGGCTCCCACAGCACATCCTCGCCCTGGTTTCTCTCCGTTCCCTCTGGAAAGCTCGGACGCCGTGCGGGTGTGCCGGGACGGCGCTGCCCGGAGGTGCCAGCCGTGCTGAAGCACAAGCGGGTAGATCCTGCACCGTGCGGTGGGTCTTGCTCAATCTGCTGGGATCTTTCTGGAGAGGCAGTGGGGTGACAGAGGCAGAGCGCGCTCCTCCTCCACGACAAGCACATTTCAACAGCGCCGATGATGATATTACTGTTGTTATTATTTATTACTTGATTTGACAGAAGTCCTGGAACGTGCCCGGTGGACACCAGCCCTGCTGAAGGGCAGCGATCAGTGGGGCAGGGGCTCAGATCTCCTCGGATCGTGCTGGGCTGGTTTCCTGCTGCCAAATATTCCTTTAAAAGGAGTAAATCTCCTTTTTGGCTTTGTAAGCGCCACACTGGTGG
>NW_010526115.1:0-900 GCF_000687285.1 Phaethon lepturus | reverse complement strand
GGGGGGGCGGGGGGGCGCGCGGGGGGGGGGCGGGGGGGCCAAAGGCAGGAGGGACCCCGCTCCTGCGTCTCGCCTGGACCTTTTTCCCAGCTCTCGAAGGGGCTTTTCTGGTGGCTTCTCCCCGGCTGGTGGCCTGGTGTCAGAGTCACCAGGGTGGCTTTACGGTGGTCCCACGAGGACAGGGACCCTGCGCCCTGACAGCGTTTTCCCCGTCCTCTGCCTGCAAGTCTTAAAACCTGTTTGGTTTTTTTTTTTTCCTTCCCCTCCCAATTCCCTCGAATGTGCTCCTTGCTGGATATATCCCAGGGACATACAATCCCTGAAACCTCTGGCGTGGAAGCGGGGTGAGGGATGCCAGGAGCCCTGGTGGTGCGGGACACTTGCTGGTAGCGCTGGGCTCATATGTAAAAAGGGGGGGTGGCCTCGGCCATGGGAGGTTTTAATATGCTTCATCAAATAAGGAAACGCGAGGGCTGTGCCGCAGCTGGGCTCGCGGGTGGTCAAAGGGTGACGGTGGTGAGGCCGGCGGGGCCGCCGAACCGGCGACGGTGTCTGGGGCTCGTGGGTGCCCCGATGCCGCCCAGCTGAGGAGCAGGGTGGGCTTGTCTGGAAAATGAACTTGGAGAAGTACAAGAAGTTCCTGGATGGACTCGGCACCCTGAAAGGTATTTCTCGCCCTCCGCAGTGTGGATGTGCGGCACGGGGAGAGGCTGAGCGGCTCCGGCGGCGCCTCCTCCAAGGGCTCCCGCAGGGTCTGACCATCTGCCATCGATTGCCGATCGAGGCAAGTCGAGCTCCCCGGGGACGCCAAGGAGTCGCCGGCTTCCCATCGAGGCGGCTGGGAGGGGTGGTGCTTTCCATGGCTCCACTGCATTTCCCTCTTTTGTCTTTTATTTGGAT
>NW_010526114.1:273-1873 GCF_000687285.1 Phaethon lepturus | reverse complement strand
GAGCTCGCCGAAGGCACCCACGCAGCCCCGTCCCCCCGGGACCGGGCGCTCCGCAGAGCTCCCACGGGCCAGGGGAGCCGCGCAAGGCACTGCAGGGAGCGAAGCAAGAGCAGCCTCAAAACAAGCAGGTTAAAGACAGAAACCACTTCCCAAACCGCCGAGTCTTGCGGGAGTAAGTCAGAGCCGGATGGACGCAGCCCCGGGAGGAAGGCCCCACCGCGACGGGGATGCTGCGTTTCGGGAGCCACCGCCACAGCTGCTCACTTCTTTTCGAGGAAGGGGCTGAAGAGTCCCCAGTCGAACGCGAGCATGGCCTGGGGATTGGGCCGCTCCTTGGGCTTCTTGAAGTTATCCTTCTCAGTGCGGAGGGTCCTCAGCACCTCCACCGGGTCCATTTTGCCCGTGAACTTCTGCAAGGGCTCCTCCCTGCAAGGAGACTGGCTCTGCTGTGACCGTGGGGGACGGGATGGGGACCCCCCTCCCTGCTGGGACCCCAGTGCACACCGGGACGGACAATGGGGGAGTCACCATCCCAGGTGGCTGCCGGGCACAGGGGGCCTGTCTGCGGGTGCCCCGTGCTGGGCAGTGCGGGACTCTGCATCTGGGCACCCTCCCCTCCCTCGGGCTTGGATTTCCCACCAGCTAGCAAAGCCATGGGACAAGGGGTGATGCTGGAGGGAAAAGGGGAGCAGAGTTTGGGGGCAGGACCAGCCAGCCGGGGCCCAGCCACCCCGGCTCCGTTCGGGGTTGACGGGCCCTTTGTGCCCCCAAGGCACTGGTGCTGCTTACGTGACCCGCAGGAAGGGGTTGTAGAGGAACTCCTCCTGCAGCGTGGAGGGCACCGTGGGCAAGTCCTCGTCATCCCGCTGCTGCCGAGGAACCAGAGATATCCAAAAACCCACCAGCATCCAACAACCCCTTCAGCCCTCACCCTGGCCGGGGCACAGCCACTTACTTTGGCCCACGCAAGTTTCTTCTTCACTATTTCATTCTCCGGTTCCACTTTCAAGGCGAACTTGAGGTTTCGGACGGTGCACTCGTGGCCGCAGAACACCTTCTGCAAGGCCAGCAGGAAGCACCTGGCATCACACGTGTGCCCGGTGCTGGGTCCGACCCATCCTGGTCCTGCTGCAGCCCCAGCAACAGGCGCTGCCAGCCTTGAGCCCCCTCATAATTTTGGGGTCCCTAGCCAGGCTGGGGCTGAGATGCCGGGAACTCACCGTCTCCTTCGGCAAAGCCCCCAGGATCTGGGTGAGGTTGGTGTACATCTGCTCTGCCGTCCCCTCGAAGAACTTCCCACAGCCTCCCACGAACAGGGTGTCACCTGTGGAGAAAGGGGTCTGGGCACAGAGGGGACCCTGTCCCCGCTGCCGGCTGGGAGCCCCCACGTGCTGGATTTGCCCTGTGAGCGCCAAGAGCCGGGGGGACAGGCAGCACACGGGCAGCACGGCCCATGTCCCCGGCACCCATGGGTGCATGCTGGCAGGGTGGGGTACCTGAGAAGAGAGCCGGAGCGTCCGGGGAGCCGTCCTCCCACATGAAGTAGCACATGTGGCCCGAGGTATGGCAGGGGGTGAAGAGGCACCTCACCCGGATGGCC
>NW_010526114.1:0-257 GCF_000687285.1 Phaethon lepturus | reverse complement strand
CGCCCCCCGCCCTGGAAGGCCAGCCAGAGCCCCCAGACCTCCTGAAGCCCCACGGCATCGCCTGCCTGGGGCTCAGTGGGTCACAGATGCGGTGGGGTACGGCGGTTTGGGCGAGTCCCGGGTTCCACTGGTCTGCTCCCACAGCGTTTAGCCGCAGGGTGCCAGGAGAGGATTGGGTCACCCAGTGCAATCCCGAACGGGCTGGGAACGGGACGAGGTTTCTCCTCCAGTCCAGCCCTGAGCGCACGTATCCACAC
>NW_010526113.1:2193-2544 GCF_000687285.1 Phaethon lepturus | reverse complement strand
GGACCCCCGCCCGCTCGCCCTGCGCTGGCCGAGCCCAGCTCCCGCTTCCCCCAGCCCTTCTCTTCTCCACGTTTGACATGAATTAGAGGAGACATCAGTCATACCCAGCCAAACAGCGTGGATACCTGCCACAGGACAGGACAAGCTAAAGTGACACTAATATAGGAGAGACAGCTCCAACTAATAAGCCCCGAGATGTGCAGCTCAGCGGAGTCGCAGGCAAACCAGAGGGGTGTCGCTGGAGGGGCTCAAACAGCCTGGGCTCAGCCCCGGCGCTGAAACGCCAGCAATAACACGAAGTGGTGCGGAGCTTTGGTAAAGCCCGTAAGGGTCAATACACCCTTCACGGCA
>NW_010526113.1:349-2024 GCF_000687285.1 Phaethon lepturus | reverse complement strand
CGCGTGGGAGGCAATGCCCCCACCCCTCAGCGAGGGGGACGGTCAGAGGTGGCTGGGGCTGTGGCCAAGCCAGCCTTCCGCTTTTAGAGGGAGTTAGCAAAGGCTTGGTCATATAGCGCAGGCATGTGTTGAGCAGTGATTTATTTTACCGCGTAGCCCTGAGCGCAGCCACGGTGCTCTCTGTTCCCGCGCTTTTTTCCCAGAGTTCGTAGCTGCTGTAGACAAACCAATGGGCAATTTTCCGGAGCAAAATTTGTTGTTGTCAAGTCTTTCGACTTTATTAAGCTGCAGTATTTGACTTGGCTGATTTCCTACAGTGTCTCCCTCTTGGAACTGTGTGATTGCAGGGGATGCAGCAGTTATTAACAGTAAAACAAGTTTCAATCTCTTACGATTGCATGTGAAGGCTCGGAAGTGTGAACCTTCAAAGGCACAAAATACGGAAAGCAAAACCAGAAATTATTCAGAATTTATTTTTTTAACAAGGGTTTTTGAAATCCATTTAAAAATTCAAGGGACCTTATGTCTGATTTTTGAAACAAAAGCTGGCAATGCTAAAACTAAATGAGCTGTATTTACATGCCGCTGATTTCTGTGAATGAAAGGGTGGTGGAGGGGGTTGGGGGGGCATGGCTCCATTTGGCAAGTCCCAGTGCAGAGAAAAGAAATTAAATAAACAAAGCAGGAACAGAGTACTTTCAAAAAGAATCAAACAGCATGGACCATTAATGTTTTAAGAGATAGGAGCTGTATGTGAGCCAACCATCCCCAAGATATTTATTCCCTATCTTTAAAATAGGGAATTGCATTAGAACAGGTAAACTCTTTCAAAGTAGGAAAAAATTTTAAGGGCACTCACTATACTTTAAAGAAGACTTCAAAAACCATCTCCAGCATTGAGCTGGATAAGTTGGAGAGATTTGTAGGTTATAGCAAGGGAGAGTGATGGGAATACATACAGAGCAAGCTGGTTACTGCAGTAAACAAACCTCCCCCAAACCACCAGCAAGCGCTTCAGCTCAGGAACAAATGGCTTCACATCTAGAAATACGTTTTAAAGTGAGACAAGGCGCTGGGTAAACACCAGCCAAGAGCTATAAACTATTGTTATAGAAGCTAAAAGCCAACTAGCCTTGGCCACTGGGTTGGCGAGGAAGAGCATAGCTAGACATTCCGTTCTTCGTAGGCTGAGATGTAGCCTTGAGGAAGCTAACCCCTGAAGGCTTTGAAATTAAAAATGATGAAAAAGGAGAAGTTTTCATTACAAAGGAGGACAGCATAACACAGCTATAGAGGCAGAGCTTCAAACAGTGCTGCTTTAAATCTGCAACAAAGCCAGCAACTGCACGGAAGAAAGCAAATCTGTGCTTCTATTCATCCTGCACCATCAAGGGCAACACGCGGCTCGCCTTTCTGTGCATCCCGGCCAGTTTGTAAGAATGAACTATTTTATCTCAAGGAAAGAGACATTATCATTAATTGACTTGCATAGTGCTTTTCACTAATGGCTGGGTGCTGTAAAACAGAGATACTGCAATCATGCCGAGAGTTTGAAAATTAGCAAAGATCGCTGGGCTGTATTTCCCCCCAAAAAGTGTGTGGGAAGTGCCACCCCTCGGGCCTTGCCAGCTGGCAGCACCGCGTGGCGGGTGACGGGCAGGCTGGGGAGACCCAG
>NW_010526113.1:0-335 GCF_000687285.1 Phaethon lepturus | reverse complement strand
CTCCGCCCCGCTTCCCGGCGGTCACAGTCCCCGGGTTCTCTCCCAAGCACAGCAGCCGTGGCCGGGACTGCAGGAGGTTTCTCTTCCCATCGCCAGCGTGCCGTGTCCCTTGTGTGACAGCCCCCGTTTCCTGGCCTTTCCGCAGCTCTCCTTCCCGCGATCCCAGCGACGCAGAGGTAACTGTACCTCCTGCATCCTGCGATATTGCCCCCCGCCACGTTAGGATTTGTTATTGTTATTAATTTCAAAAGCCATTTGGGTCTTCTTTTTCAGGATTGGTTGTTATTTATAACAACAGTAATAATAGCGAATAATTATTATAATTCTATAATATA
>NW_010526112.1:801-1132 GCF_000687285.1 Phaethon lepturus | reverse complement strand
AGGGGCGCGGTGGATGCGGGGCGCGGGGAGGGCTGGGGGCGAATGGCACCCGAATGCCCCCCGTGGAGGAGGCAGGACGGGTTTTGCTCCTTCCTACCCGAATCCCGCCCCGCTCCAGCCCCGGCTCCCGGCACCGGCTTTGTTTCCGCCGTATAACAAGATGATGGGTTAGGGTCAAGCTGCGGGTTCATAACTTGTTGGAAGACTTTGCCGAACAATAAAGGTGTCTGGCTTTATATCTGCTCGTATTTTATCCGCGCCACGGCCTTTCCCCAGCGCCAGCCGGGATTTACGGCAGGGGGGATTTTGAAGGGTCGGGGCGGGGTGGGGG
>NW_010526112.1:404-774 GCF_000687285.1 Phaethon lepturus | reverse complement strand
GGATATTTGAACGTGTCGAGGCGAGCTGGGGAAGCCGAGGCCGACCCCCCTCCCCACGCCTTTGCATTCAGTGCCTGCGCGCTGAAATATTTACCTTCCAGCTCCTCTGACAGTTCAAGCCGTCTCGTGAAGCAAAGGTTATTGAACTGCGAATGTTATGACATTACATTTTTGTGTCTGCACTTTCAAGATGCGTGATGCAGCCTGAATGATAAGTGATCTCGGGGTTAAGGGTGGGTTTGGGTGTTGGTTTTTTTTTTTTTTTTTTCTTTCTCCTTCTTTCCCTCCCTCGTGCTCTCCTCCCCGCCTCGGCACGGGCTGTTAGCTCTGCTGAGGCTTGATAACGCTCCCTTTTATTGCCCTGCCTTTG
>NW_010526112.1:0-390 GCF_000687285.1 Phaethon lepturus | reverse complement strand
CGCAGTTGGTGTGGGTGCTGGGGAGGGCTCGAGGAGGTGGGAGAGGGACGTTCCCGGCGCAGAAGCTGGCCGCGCTGGCGCGTGCCTCAGTTTCCCTAACCATGGGCTCGTCCCTCACGCCGTGGAGCACGCCGGGGTGGGCCGACCCGGTGCCGGCAGTCGTGCCGGGGGTTGTGCAGCCCCTCTTTTGGAGGATGCCGATGCCGACCTGGGTACCCTGACCCCTCCTGCATCCCAGCGTGGAGGGAAACACGGCATCCCGCGTCCCAGCTGGGGCCGTGCCGCGAGGCAGGAGGTGATGTGCCGGTCTGCGTCCCGCTGCTGATCTCGCAGCCCCCTTAGCAGGGTTTTGGGGAGCCAGCGGGGCTCCGGGCTGGGGTGCTGGAGCGA
>NW_010526111.1:0-1141 GCF_000687285.1 Phaethon lepturus | reverse complement strand
AAAAAAAAAAACCACCCAAACCCCAAAGTTGTATCACCATTCATTTAACTTCGTAACAACCACATTGCTCAGGTAAGGGCAGGGCCGTCAGGTATTAGGTTATTTTGTGAGGGATATTCTGCAATAAATAATAGAAAGCAAACTGGCAGCCTGAAACGCCACGGGTTTTGGCTACTGCAAGTCTGTTTTAAAGGGCCGTGTACCATGCACGGAGGGGCAAACTCTGTGTTGTTATTTCAAACCAGCTGCACTGAAGTCAGCGGGGAAAACAGGTAAGGGCAGGGCCGTCAGGTATTAGGTTATTTTGTGAGGGATATTCTGCAATAAATAATAGAAAGCAAACTGGCAGCCTGAAACGCCACGGGTTTTGGCTACTGCAAGTCTGTTTTAAAGGGCCGTGTACCATGCACGGAGGGGCAAACTCTGTGTTGTTATTTCAAACCAGCTGCACTGAAGTCAGCGGGGAAAAAAAAATCCCACGGTGCATCAGGGTAAGCAAGGAGGACTGCGGCTCCTGCTCCGACGCGCCCGGCTGTGACGCGTCTGCAAGAGCACAGCAGCTGTGCTGCAGTTCTCTCTGAATCCGAATGGAGCTGTCTCAACTCACAGTGAATATTCTGGGGTTTTTCTACTATTTAGTGCACATTTGTGGGCTGATGATTTTTTAAAGTTACTGAACCCGTTGCCTGTCGTGTGTTCTGTTTCTAATTGCGATTTCCCACCGTTCAGGGGCCGGCGTCTCAGTAAATAACCTTGTCCTTTTGACCTGGACTACAGCTTGGAATTAGTTTTCATTGTCAACAGGTTAAAAATGGGAGTGTAATCCTGCTGTTTGTGTTGTTTCCAGATAATTGCTTATCAGCCCTATGGGAAGTCCGTGGATTGGTGGGCATTTGGAGTCCTGCTCTATGAAATGTTAGCTGGCCAGGTAATTGAATTTTAATTGATTCTTATGGGATTGTGTTAAATTCCGTTGCGAGCATATCCTGACGTGTCATCTGTTTTGTTGCTGGCACATGCCGGGGGGCATCTCCTCGCTGCTGGAGGTGAAGCGGTGGATGCAGCCCTGGGACTGCGATGCGGAGACACGAGGCACCGGGCGCCGCAGCCGGGGCTGGTTTCATAGCTGAGGATCACGGCA
>NW_010526110.1:2188-2404 GCF_000687285.1 Phaethon lepturus | reverse complement strand
GGACTGGGGCTGGGACTGGGACTGGAGTGAGTTTTGGGACTGGGATTAGGGCAGGGATCGGGACTGAGGCTGGAGTGAGGATTCAGACTGGGCATGGGATTTGGGCTGGAACTGGGATTGCGACTGGAAGAGGCTCTGGGTTAGGATTAGGACTGGGGGGGGCACCAGTAAAGCATTAATTACGGCTGATTTCGGGGCGCAGGGCCTATCCCTTGC
>NW_010526110.1:1276-2177 GCF_000687285.1 Phaethon lepturus | reverse complement strand
TTAATTACGGCTGATTGCGGGTCGCAGGTCTCATCCCTGGCCACACCATGATCACAGTGGGGGCCAAAATGGTGCCTGGGGCCACCGCCGCACCCTGGGGTCCTGCCAGGCACCCTGCGACTCGGCAACGCCGGACATAGTGTCCCCCTTGCCCCCCCTGCCACTTGCCCCAGGCACTGGGAGGGCTACCAAAACCAAACTCAGCCTTTGCCAAAAAATCACCAGAAAAACCACCCCACGCCAGCATGGGGGCACTCACGGCGTGGCAGAGCTTTGCTGTAAAACAATGTCATTTCTCCAAGTGATCCTTTTTCCTCTTAAGGGTGGAAAAATAAAGAAACCCGAGGGAGCAGGGGGGTTTCTGCAGTGTTTAAACTGTTCTGGGGCCTGTGGCGAGGCTGTTTCACAAGAGCGAAACTGGCAGCTCAGTTCAAAGCCCAAAGCGTCGTGGTTTCAAAGAGTTTTCCCTGGTTTAGTCCGAAATGAGCCAAAGATCAGCTCTAAATTACCTCACAAGCTGGGGAAGACCTGGCCCCCGCTGCATTTTGGGGATAAAACCTCCTCAGTGCTCCCCAATTCACCCCGTGCGCCCACTGGGCCCTGCAAGACCCATGAAGGGACCTCGGAGCCTTCGCCTGCCGGGCGAAGGGGGTGCTGGAAATAGAGGATGAGAATTTAATCCATGAGCCAAAGATCAGCTCTAAATTACCTCACAAGCTGGGGAAGACCTGGCCCCCGCTGCATTTTGGGGATAAAACCTCCTCAGTGCTCCCCAATTCACCCCGTGCGCCCACTGGGCCCTGCAAGACCCATGAAGGGACCTCGGAGCCTTCGCCTGCCGGGCGAAGGGGGTGCTGGAAATAGAGGATGAGAATTTAATCCGCCGGATTGTTTCGCCCCA
>NW_010526110.1:523-1202 GCF_000687285.1 Phaethon lepturus | reverse complement strand
CATGAAGCCCTGGTGACAGGCAGGCACCCACAGCCTGGGACAGCAGCGCAGGAGCTGGGGACAGCGGGGCAGGGAGAGGGGCACAGCGTCCGTCCGTCCACAGGGAGGTAAGGAGCTGTCCCAGTTGGCACACATGGAATGGGGCTGAGACCCGGGGGCTTCCTGCAGCCTCTGGGCACTGCAGGATTTGGTCCTGTTGATTTATGTGCTGTCCTTGGCATAGTTAGGGCTGTGGTCATCTGCTCCTACAGCATATGTTAGTTTTATAACCACATTTAAAAAGTAAATATATATATAGGCATACGCCTATATACACACAGCTCAGTCCACGTGGCTCTCCTGGCGCCACTCAACAAGCCTCCACCTCTTTTCGAACCTTGTACAAATCTAATTATCCATCCGCTGCCATAAATGTCTCTCTTCAGCAATGAGAAAACCCTCCTTTTCCACCCCTGTTTGCTTACTGGCGGTTTTTCCTCCTGTCCTGCTTCTAACCCTGGCCAGTGTCCGTTTTGCTGGGGGTCAGCCAAGCCCCGGTGTGGTTGTTGCACCTCACGCAGCAAGGAGTACAGGGTCCTGTGGAAAAAAAAGCCCACACCTTAAGGGGGATATTTTAACTGGCTTTTTCCTGGGAAATGAGGAGGCTGGGCAGGGAAGGGAAGCTGGAAGGGGGGGGAGG
>NW_010526110.1:0-419 GCF_000687285.1 Phaethon lepturus | reverse complement strand
AAAGCCGCAACCGACAGCCATGACAAGGATCAGAGGGGTCTCAAGGCCACGGTTTCCCCCCTTTGGCTCATTTTGACACCCCTCCGGTACTTCCCCTGCATTGTGATCCGCTCAGCCCCTGTGAGTCCCACCCATCTCTGCCCCGCAGGGATGCCACCGGCAGCCGGGTGCTTGGGGCCACGCACCTGAGGGCACCCGCATGGAGAACGCCACAGTGCCACCGGCAGTCGACGTGGACAGGGGCTTCGCTATGGCCTTCGTCGTGCTCATGTGCCTTTTCCTCCTGGCCATGATGGTGCGGTGCGCCAAGCTCATCGTGGATCCCTACAGCGCCATCCCCACCTCCACCTGGGAAGAGGAGCAGATCAACTGAGCCGGGGCGAGCTGGCCCCAGGGACCCCCGACACCCCCAGAGACCG
>NW_010526109.1:2297-17614 GCF_000687285.1 Phaethon lepturus | reverse complement strand
AGAGACATCTCACGGGATTGGGTCTGGATAACCAACACCGCCAAAATACACGTGGTAGCTCTGCACGGAAGATGCGGCTCTGCCTTTGTGAACAGGACAGGACTGTTGTGTCACAGCCCTTGGTGACAACGGTTTCTTCTTCCTTCTCCTTCCTTCCATGGGATTCGTGTTGACATGACCATTATCGGCACAAGCAGCTGCTGCTTTTTCACTAGACTTGGGAACAAAACTGGAGAAGCCAAGAGAACCCCTCACAGGACACCCGTAACACAGCCGCTCCTCATCACGTTACCTGCTGTGTGCTTTCTCATTACAAACGGTCCCTCGCTCCGTCACAAAACCAACATTTCTAGGCCACTCAAAGCAAATAGATACATTTTAGGCCAATTTTATTACCTGCGGCAACATTCCATTCCCCAATTTAAAACTAGTCTAGTATTCATGACACGAACTTTGCACTTGTGAAGTAGTTTTTTATACATATATGCATATAACAATATATATTTTTAATATGTAAAAACCACTAAGCAATATGCAGTTATTACCTGTGTGATTACACAGTAGGAGGCTGGCATGTCTGTGCTTTACAAGATACCAAAACTGTGAAGTCTTTGAAAAAGTTCAACAGCTGGTAAAAAGGGTTCCTCAAATAGATTATAAAAAAATTAACACCTGTACCACCTAAAACAGTACAGTATAAACAGGAGCATCTAAGCATCGATATCTAAGACGGATAAAAGTTTAAAGGAGTTAAAGAAATGAATGTGCCTGTGATCACGCCAAATGCTGGAAACACACGCATACGTATTCCTGAGATGAACAGTAACGACGTCTGAAGAAAGTGAGTTTAGTCTTCTCCTTCCACCCTCCTCTCTTCAAAACCACCTGTCAACCAACCTAAAACAAAAATGAGGGGAATAAACACCTGAAAATATTAACTGGACTCCTTTACAGACTCCTTGTGGGACTTCAGCCATTATCTGTTAATCCTCCTCTTCGTGTTTCTTCAGCTGCTAGTTCCTCTGAACATACTGGCATCTCTTCACACAAAATAGGAATTTTTTTAGAGTGCTCTCAATTCGGCACAAATCATTAAATCTTAACTTCCCAGCCAGGGGTGGTGCTCAGTAACAGAAAATACTCAAATCATCTCTAAATCATTTACAACAGCAAAGGGTCTTTCAGGCATGTTTGATGAGTCTTTAAATTTCACGAGAGAGGTCAACCAGTGTAGCTACTTTTGTAAGGCTATGGACAAGATTTTTTCAGGGCGCGGGACCTACTACGTGTATAAACATCCCGTAAGGCATAAAAAGGACAAAAGAGCAATAATGCCAGCCATACAACCTTGGGAAACACTACCGACTCAGCAGGTAGTCGAGCTTGTGTGGCACACCGACTGGCTCTTGCGCAGGAATTCCCAGCTGCGTACACGCAGCAAAGGGACGGTGAGAACGGCCGCCATGCGCCAGCCGCCCAGAGCTGCTCTCTGGTGCCTGGTCCCTGCGCAGAATGGCGCCAGCGGGCAGAGACCTAAAGCATCCATCCCACCAGCGTGGTGAATCCAGTCAGGTCTGTACCTGGCAGCAAATTGATTAGGGAATTGGGCAGCTGTAACAGGTCTCTGGTGGCCATGTCCCTGCTGCATTTAACGAAGACAGCTGAGCAGGACAAAGAAGCCACGTCTGCGAGTCTACTCGTACAGCAGTTGCACTGTCCCATACAGGGACTCCAAGGACTCTGCTTAAGACTT
This sequence comes from Phaethon lepturus, assembly GCF_000687285.1. Classification (NCBI taxonomy): domain Eukaryota; kingdom Metazoa; phylum Chordata; class Aves; order Phaethontiformes; family Phaethontidae; genus Phaethon; species Phaethon lepturus. The sequence continues at coordinate 15,861 of NW_010526109.1, read as the reverse complement.
AAGCTCTTGAAACAAACCTCAGAAAAATCAGTGGGATTTTTTTTTTTTCTTTGGGCACTGTCAGATTTTGGCCTTTTTAACACTCTTCCTGTATGAACTGTGTGGGTGAGATAAATATGCTCAGGATTGGTTATGTCCCAGACTTTCAGTGATAATGGTGGCATAAATGGCATGCTTGCTTTTACCACAATGCCGCCTTAGAAGCCTAACTCCAGAGATACACAAGAAACGGGTAGAGTTGAATTTTCCTGATGAAAATGTGTTTGCAAAACACATACTCCTTATCCTATTTACTTAAAACTCAGAGATGCTGCATGTAGAAAGGAAAGCCTCTCTAGTTTTCTGGTCTATCTTTGTACATTGCATTAATATCATCAATACCTTTAAAAATAAAATTGCAATGACATACCCAGTAAAGAATCCATGCCGATCTTTTCCACTGCATTCAACATTTTATATTGGAGAGGAGTTAATTTCCTTGTTTAAAAATAACTTTTAATTTTGACCAGCAGTAATACTCATGCTTAGCCTAAAACACAGGCACAAAGATGGAAACAGTTCTTCATTGTAAATCCCACCATTTAAAAAAAAAAACAAAAACAAAAAACTCCATGCCTGAAAGTCATGTATTTGCCAGTACCTGACATGAGGAGCTAGGAATTTCAGATGAAGAATTACATGGGCAGCCACTGTGATTTTCCAAGTGATTCCTTCTGCAGGAAGCTCTTATGATGGCAAGTTAGACTGATGACACAGACTTCCTTACAGCTGTTGCCACTCGATGCACACCCAACCGTGGAGTAGTAGATCTTGAAATAAAAGCTCTAGCAAGTAGCCAATGTACAGGAACGCACGAACAGAGCATGTGATAGCTCTTAAGACACAGTTTGAAGTGACTCAAGCCCCAGCAAACATTTCTGCCAGAGAAGCGTTCATTTTACCTGTGAGCAAATGTCAGTGCAATGAAGACATTAAGACTACAGCTCGCTGGTAGACACCACTATACAACAACTGCACCCTTTGTGTGGCAACTCATTTGTAAACATGAAGAATCTGCCACCCTCAGTAAAAGCACGGCTGCTGTTTTATTAAAGGGTAGTGGAAATAGTTTGGGCTTAGGAATTGAGATTAGGCTGTACAGCAGCTAGATGTGTCAGAAACTGATTTTTTCCCCCGCTGGGTGATAGAAACAAGTGTGACTCACGAAACAAGTATTGAGCTAGAAATAAATCATTTATTTTAAAACAATACAGGTTAATAAATAGATTAGTTATCAGAAAACTTCATAAATAGCCTTTTTTAATTTACACAAGGCAAATACAACATGCCTATAACTATTTCTTAAAAAGCAAAGAATAAGCTTGACTTGTAAGCCATTAACAAATCTATATATACATCATTTGGAAGCTAATAAAATAAACCATTTTTATGTAATCTGTAGTAACTATATTGCAATAGCATTGAAGCAACCAAACCTGACACTGTATGTTTGTTGCCATCCACCTTTTCCCCATATCCCATTAGAACGATTTTTTACATTCCAGTGGAAAAAAAAAAGTAAGAAAAAAAAAAAAGAGAATGTTCCACAGTTGAAAAAGGATTTAACTTTAAAAAAATCCCTTTTGTGTAATATTTTCCACTCTGTAGAGCAACTGTCGGGGGATGGGGGGCACAATAAAAAAAAAACACAATTATTTGCAGCTTTTAAAAAAGATTTCTTAATCCATAACATTTCAACACTGCTGTCTGAAACACTTGGGCACTAGCAATAATAGCAATGGACATCATTGGTGCCTAACATAGTACACACTAAAATTCTGCATCACTTAAGCCCATATTCAGTAGCACCAAAGAATTATTACAAAGACTAATCTCTGTAAAGAAAAGATAACAGATAATAGATAAACATTTGATAACATTTAACAGCAAAATGTCAGCAGTTACACCGTCTCAAGACAACTGAGGAAGATCTGTAGAATCCTTGATGTTTTATATTCATGAAGCAAGAAGGTGAGAGGAGTATAACGTGCAAACAACAGCCCATTTTAAGCACCCCATATTAAATAACCTCAAATCTTTCTTCAAATACAAACCCTCTATTTTTTAAATAAAAAGGAAAGCTAAACCTCAAGATTCTAGTATTTCAACAAATAAAATCCAGTGTTTTCATTTTTCAGCGCTAGTTACTTCAGAAAAATACATATGTTCAATACAAACCGAGATTATTAATAGGAAGCTTCACTTGTCAAACTGTGATACGACAGGTTCTTATTAATGTTAGTTGCAGCTCACTAATAAATAAACTCTATTTACACATACAGAGTCCTGGAAAGTCAATACAGCAGATAACTTGTTTAAATACTTTTCTTTTTTACATAAGCGTTTAAGGTGTAACAAACTTTTTTTTGGTTTTATCAAAAGGGTTTCTATTCTACTGAACATTTGAGGGATTTTTGTGTTTGACACCTAATAAAGATCGTGACTGACACATGTAAATCCTCCATACACTGAAGGGATAATGATCATAGAGCTATCTTCAAGTGAGTACCAAGTAAATACGTTTGACAAGTACAATAGAAGCCAGAGAGAGTGAAACGCCTTTCATATGGATTTGAATTTTATTCAAATACATCCCAACACTGTAATGAGTCCACTTTTTGTATGCATAGCCTCTCCCACTTCTACTTTGGAATCAGAACTGAAGCCAGCTGGCTCATAGCTATCGACAGACGTAATGCAAAGAGAACGTGAAAAGGGCAGACCCGTGAGGGACACCAAAGCTCAGGAGACAACTATGCACATTTGCTCCCTGAGATGATGGAACTCAGATATCTGTCTTATTCCAAGTGCTTACTTGTCGAAGGGGTGAAAAACAAAAAGAGGGAATGACTAAAATTCAACTTCAACAGTGACTCCTTTTAAATCCAAAAAGCAACGTGACTAAAAAAGGTAGGACACCTAGAATGAGGAGGGCTCGTTGGGATGGAGGGGGAAGAATCATATCAACAGTGACAACAGAAAATGCTAATGCATTTCTAAAGTTAGAACTGAACCAGATCCAGGTACAGCAGAACTCAAAAGAACACTGCTATATACCGAACAAAGTAGCAGAAACAAAGGTTTCCATTATTTAGCATTCATAGTGTAAAAGGCTGCAGATATAAATGATGTGCAAGGCCACGAGAATTTCTTTCACCTTATGTGCTGGCTTTTGACATCTCTGTTTTAGACAGCAAGGTTAACTAGACATCTCTAGAGAGCTCATCACAGATGAGGAGTAGCTGGGGAGAAGAGAAGAAACCTATGCAGACATTGACCAGCTGTAAGGATGGTCGGAGGACCACAGAACACGGCTGCTACTTTATTCTTACTCTGCATAGTGAGTCCTTATCAAGTAAATTTGTGTGTGTGGTACAGAAAATAGGAAGGTTTAGACAGGGCAGTCAAGTTATTTTGGATCTACTATTTACTAATAATTTGCGTACACACCTAACATGCTAGGATAGGCACTTTCTAAATAAACAGGAATGAATTTTAAAACAAAACAAAACAAATAAATACAGCCAAAGGAGGACTAAGGTGAGACCACAGTCATTTCCATTCTAACCTAAAGACTTTCACTGATGTCTTCAGAGATTAAAGGGTAGTACAAAACCAACATGCAACTCATGAACTCTGAACCCAAATTTTGAAAAGACAACTTGACCGCTTCAGAAAACAACTAACATTGTTTTTAAAAGTAGGTCACTACAGGTGTCATAACCTATGTACAATTCAGGTTTTGATCAGAAAACATAGCTGTCTGCTGACAACCAAGACCCTATCTTCCAATCAATAACGGACAGACATTAGTTTTAACCAGCTTGCATAGTCCAATTCCCCTCGTCTACAATTTTCAAACTTTCTAGAAACCATACACAATATTTGAAAATCCATGAAGATGGCCTTTTCTCTGCTAGCACTATTTTATTTCATCAAGATACCCAGTTTCCATGCTGGCTTATAACAACATGCATTTTTGCCAACTCAAGTCTCACCACCCCCCCAGTCTGGAGTTATAAAACAATCTTCCAAATAACATAGTGGGGCTCTTACTCCCTCAGAATAGTCCCTTCAGAATACTAAATCTTTAGGATTCACTGTTAACAATTATTGCTGCCATCAGAAGAGCTTATAACATTCCTTTTAAATGAAAATGGAGCTGATTTTTAAGGTAATATTAATTCAGGTCAACAAAAAATGTCACAAAAGTGGACAGTATTACTCCCCATTAATCAATGTCCACATTCCTGTCAGCCAGCCACAAATCAAGATTTCTTGATAAAGTGTCATGAGCTTTTTCAAATGCTGTCTCGTAATGATGCTGGCATTTTTTTGTTTGTTTCAAGACACATTCTGAACTAGAGGTGTTGAGTTGCACGGTACCCTTCCATTTTGTACTTAAATGGAAACCAACATTCATTACTTCTCAGGCTTTCCTTACATGTCTTTTGACTCATGATGTTTTAACTATAAAATATAAGTACAACATGAAAACTAACTATTCCTTTCTTTGACATATCAATATTCTCTAAATGGTTTAAACTGAACAGTTCAGACTCATTCCAATCATAGCTTAAGCTATTTGTACTACTTGTCAAAGTATTATTGCTGAACTGTTCACACAGATCTGTAAATTACTGAATCGGAACGTATATCCCTGTTGGTTAACTGAAACTCTGAATAGCTATGCTTTTTCAGTCTTTAACTTCCTTTCCCCATGTTACAAGAGGATCAGACCATCTTTTTTTGAGCTACGAGAAATGTCATGCTCTTCTCTCTCAAATTTCTTTTTTTTGTGGTCCCTGCTTATTAGCTACTTCACAAAATGGTTTCCTAATAAAGGAATGAAGTCACTCAACTAAAATAAAGGTATGCTGGACTGCTTTAAACACTCCTCCCATAGATTACCTCTTCCCATTAGGACTGTGTTTTTTTCAGAAGCTGTGAAGGCATCTAAGAGTTTCAGTTCAGGTTTGCAAATTCTTCCAAAAATGTGTGGCTCCTTCTGGATGTTTACGTGTTTAGAATTTTAATAAAGTCGAATATTGTAGACAGTGAAATTGAATTATTAAACTGATACAGGCTATCTGAAACAAATACATTCACATTTATGCAGTATTTTTGGATTACAAAGGCACTGAAATAGTTCTGAGCTGCTTACAAATAAGCCACCATATAGGCAATGAGTTTGTGCATCATTTCCACATCCTTCACAGTCTTTCCGTCTGCTCCCAATTAAAAACTCTCAGATGAATGCGGTATGTCTTAATGCACATAAGTTACAAAGAAAAATGCATACCTGGACACTACCATCAGCTGATAAGTAATTAGTGAAAGAGTTTTAAAGGTCCACTGCTCTGTATAAAGAATTCAATTTAAAACTCCCCAGTGTCTTCACCGCATGGCAGACCAAGTTGCCAAGACAGTCACTAAAAAAGACAAATCTGCAGTCCATGGTTCAGCCAACATTCATCTCAGAATTCACAGCCTTGACGGTGAGCACATTGCTATATTGAGATTAACAAATTGTTCCACCCACTTCCCACCCTCCCCATATTTTAAGGTGTACATCACTCATGAAAGGTGTCAGATTGAGTGCGTTAGAAACTGATGTTCACTGCCCATAGAAATGGTACCTCACTCAGAAGCCACAACACAAGCTTTCACACACCGGTCTGTCAGAATATCCCCAGATCTTTTCTGATGGATTACCTTTCACAGTAAGAAAATACATCGGTCTCTATGCTGACTCAATCAGTAGTTGCAATTAAGATCATTTATTGTGTTGACTGGGGTACATGGACAACTGTTCCTTCGAAACTGGATGGAGGCCTCCAACTTATTCACATAGGCCACCACATCATTAGAAGGTAACTACCAACCTGAATCATGTTTGAATCAGTGACCTAGAAATGAAAGGCTCTGCATCCTTCCCTGAGCCATCCAGTTTCCCCTCAAAAAATACTTTAATCTGTCTTCATGTTAGGTTTATTTAAATCCCCGATATTGAAGTTGAATTCCTTGAAGACTTGTATAAGAACAATTCCAATAGATACCGTGGTAAATCCACAAGCCATTCCCAAGAAATCTACCACTCCTACATTACTCCATTCCCTGAAAAGGATGGCTGAAGCCAGCAGGACTAGGGTGGTAAACACAACGTAGTAGATGGCACCAAACACAGAGGAGTCAAAACATTCCAGTGCCTTATTGATGTATCTGAACTGAATGATAATGCTACATCCTAATACTGCCAGAAGTACCAGACAGAGGTACAGAGCCCTTTGACTCGAGGGATTATTGTGAAAGATATCTTGAGCCGCCAGCCCAATGCCTTTTGTGCTGGGAACAGTGAAACTGCCCAACAGAGAGCAAATACTGATGTAAACCATAATATTAGTAGGTCCATGAGCTGGAGCTATCCAGAAGATAAGCAGGAGAAGCATTAGCAGCACTATGCAGAGATAACCCACGAAAACTGGAAAACAAAAAGAAAACAAGATTATAGCGAGGTGAGAACTCTTGGTCTTCTAAAGATTTTAGCAGGCAAATCATGTCATACCAGCGAACTTCAGGTATACACCAGGATTAAGATTTGCTGTCGAATACAGACCCAAATCACTGAGCTTTTAGAAATGTTGTGGGCATCTGCAACTGATGATGCTGTCATGTTCTTTGGGTAAAACAAATGATCATGTAGTAAAATACACACTGTTGCCCATTTGCCAGTCTATGAACTGCATTTAAGATGTCTTTTTTTTTTTTTTTTTTTCATTCTCTCTTATACTCCTTAGAGCCCCCTATGACAGACAGCAGTGATAACACCTCATTCACAACCAGTTAAAAAAGCATGGTGCGTGGATCCAGCAAAAAGTTAGATCCCATTACGGTGAGCAGGGAGAGTTGGAGGAAGTGGGAGGCCTTATCATTTACATTATAGCATCAGCGCACGCAGATTAGACTAAAATTGTAAAGCATGAAATGTTTTTCGCCAAAGAAATATATTTCCAATTCATTTTGGTCAGATTGAAATGGTAAATTTAGATGAGGGTATTTGTTTTCTTTTCTTTGTTTGCAAATTTTTTGGATAGCTGATGTTATTAGGTTTGAGTTTCTCTCACCTAAAGCAATTAAAGGAAATAACAATAGTTGGCAGTTTAGCTCTTATGCAAGAAAAATAAAAGTGGGTCTGGCACATATTAGCACTAGTATGTGTCCTCCAGGAGGACAAAAACTAGCGGGGTTTTACATTCTCTGTGAGAAAAAACAGGCATTTCAGCATATGTCTCAACAGCGTATTTCTACACACCTTTCTTGTACAAAGAAATCTGCTTTGAAGATAAATGGTATCTAGTATAAACTTTTAATAAAAAAGCAAATGCAGAAATGCAGAATTACAGAAAAAAAGACAATCAATATTTTTTGTTTTGTATAAAACAACTTAAATTGACATCCTAGAATTATACCTTTCATCTCTAAGTAGCAAGATACACTTTATCATAATTTTAGAAAATTATAAGTTCAGATGGACATTGTTCTGAGCTTGCTGTGCAGGATAATGTTTTCAAAAGTATCCACATTTTCCTTTCTGTACACATGCATCAATAAATCTGAGGAGTTCCAAGTACAGCAAGGCATAGTTTTCCTGCACAAAAGCTGTACTGGTTTGCCTCTGTCACACCATGGTTTCTTCAGAAGTCAATTTTCCTACCTGGTGGAAGTGGTAAGCCTCTTCCTCCTGCGTGCTCTTGATCAATCTCACAAAATCATTATGAGTTAATAAAAGAAGTACCTGGATTTGTAAGCTTCTCTTCAAGCTCAGCCTGAGTCGTTACACTCTCGGACTTTGGGGAATGGATGATGAGAACGACAGACCCAGCGCAGCTCAGCAAACATCCCAGCTTGCCAAGAATGTTCAGTTTTTCTTTCAGCAAGTAAGAAGCTAAAATGGACCTTTCACAAAGAGGAGGAAAATTAAAAGTTTGAATACATCCTGTTAATGATGCTCTAACAGTGACATGCTACATGAATTTCCATCTTAAAGGAATAGTATCAAATGTTGGTGGATTCTCAAAACGCATTTCTGATTTATCTCAGGAAATACTCATTCAGTCTCAGCCTTACTCAATCCTTGGTATCTCATCTTAGGAAAAAACAACAACAAACACTTACCCCAAAAGGCAGCACTATATCACCGCCTCCTAAAAAAACCAAAACGCAGACCCCCAAACCAGGCACCTGGCACCCCTGAGGCAGATATCTACCTGTTAACAATTTGGTGAGCTGTCACTAAGCCCCATTTTATAGGTGCTACGCAGTCGTGAGATAAAAGTGACCTTTGGTTACGAAGATCACAGGACTCAGCTCAGACATATAGCTGACCAAAATACGCAATACTGTATGGCCTAGGATAAAATAATATGTGGTAAGCAAAGCACCAGGAGTGTGCCTCAGAGAGTATAAAACTAAGGACAGCCACGAAGCCCGCACAAAGCAATCTACACTCTGAAGTAGATGACCAGTGCAGCCAGACACACAATTCAGCAGCTAACGGTAGGCAACAGAAAAATCTCGAGGCAATGTACAGCTTTGTTTTTAAATAATTGTACTTTTTCACTGCAGTAGTTTCACAACTGTAGTCTAGCTATTCACAGAACATTTAGTTGCATATTAAACTCCTTTTAGGAGCACTCACTGCCGCCTTTGTTCCTGCCCCTCACATGAACATAACATTCAAGAAGGTGGGGGCATGCATATGCAAGTGACTCCCTCGCTTCAGGAAACGGGGCCAAATCCAATTAAATGAAAATCATCACCAGTAAACACATGTGGGCTGCGGATAGCAGGGGGGAGAAAGAATGTGAGACAAAAAGAAAGAAAGATCTACATAGTAAGGGAACTGTGAACAACAGAATAGAGAGAAGAGTCCAGAATAACCACAGTGAAGGCAAAAAAAGAATAAAAATGTTTATCTCTTCCAGATCATAGTGACAGTTAAAGCAGAAGATACACAGGAACCCGTTCTTTACCATTGCCTTCCCCCACCCCGCCACTTTGCTAGGAAAAACAGAAATTCGTGACATTATAACACATCATTAACAGTCACAAGTCTCACGTCTTCTCAGTGGACCTCCAGTGATGACTGAGTCTATCTGACATTTTATTAAGTAGTAACAATTCTCAGATAAGAACAAGAAAAGCAAACTCTTACCCAAATGGAACGCCAAGAGCTCCCAAGGGTGTCACCAGCACAGTTGGGACTGCAGTGTAGGCCAAAAAATTCCCTATTTGACCCAGAGCCACTGTCAAGAGAAGCAGAAATAAGCCTTTAAAGCCCTTTGTAAAAAGAAGGAATTAAAACTTACCCAATACTGTTTGGGAAAGACTGACCTAACTGGAAAACAGATGTTACAGATTTGCTTAGCTCTGTTAATTTTGCACTTAAGCAAAATGGCTGGAATTTTTCTATATTGTTAAATTATTTTTTAATATAGGATTTACGTTTGCCACACAAGAAGATCCAAGAAGGCACAGTAAATAATCTCACTTACAACTTCTCTTAGTTGAATATAAATTCTAATTCAATAAGTTGAGTTAGAAACACTCACGGATTACACTCAAATATCTCAATATTACACTCAAATATTTATATGTGGAGGGCTAAAAGTATATAAACCCCATGACTTCAGCTTTAGAATGTGCATACATATAACACGAATGCACTTGGTTATAGTTCCTAACAGCAGTGTTACTTTTGGGGAGGGAAAATAAGGACAGTACTGAAGAAGGGAATCTAATAATGAAATATTAAGCACACACATAAAGGCTCTTCAATATACAGTAGATCACATCAAATTTCACAACATGGTATAACATCAAAAGTAATTCCTGACCACTGTAAAAAGAACAGATCCCTGACAAGTCACAATAACAGCCTCACAATCTTTTTTCTTTCCCCCAATAAAAAAAAATTCCAAGACGTACCACACTATTGCACATCACAGCTGTGATAAACAGTTCATGTGTTCCAAGTTTTCAGTTGAAAAAGAAAAGCTGGATGGTTTTGCAAGTGCTGGCAAGTTTATAATAGGTCAACATGATGCTTGCATAGCTACAGGGTCTGTGGTAACTGGCAAGAACCTTGAGATTGAACACAAATTACAAACAGCTCAAATTTCTAGCTGATTTTAAGAGCCATTATCAGCATATAAAAACATTTCAAGATGCCAAGCGGTCTTTATGCTCAGGCTGGCATTGCCCTCCACTATCAAATATCATTACCATCATCCCATTCTTTACACATGCAAAGCACTGTGCAAACATTTACCAAATTAGTTCACATTATCAGTAAAGCTGAAGACCTGTGTAACCTACAGGAAACACGAAGGAGACAAACAAACTTAAAAAACTGCAGAGTGTGGCAAAATTATACTAATTCAATTCACTGAGGCTTTCTCTACGTGCAGGAATGAGCCAGAGAACTTAACGAGCAGCATTTCTAGAGCACAAGAATCAGTGATGGTCTCCCTGCCCCTGGGAACAGCGTAACTCAGCTATGAGCCTCAGCCTTGTTTTTCAGCAGACATATGTGGCAACTTTTGCATTATCTCCAAGGCATCCGAAGGCACTGGGGCAGATCTTGCCTGGAGGACAGAACACAGCTAGCACGCTCTGTTTCTGCAGATTACATAAACTTCCAAGTGACTCTGACAAAAGTTTGCTTTTTTTTGGAGGTCAGGTGCCTTAACTTTCTGTTGGAAGAACCCTAACAGATGGCACCAACACCGATCCATAAATTAGGTCCCTGAAGCTTCAGTCAAACTGCACATATTGGGCAACCGAACTTAGTTTTCAGTATCACCATGGAGTAATAACAACAGTCTCTTACCACCACGAATGACAGATTGGGACTAATTAAAGACCAATTAAAAAAGAATCTCAGTCATTGTCACCATCTACCTGATGCTGAAGACCTTTGCTGCCAACCTATCCAGTCCCCTCTGGATAGAAATTCCTCTCCAGATATATCAATGCTCTAAGTCAAGACGTGGCTTCAGTTTTTGAAGGCACACCAAGCTTTAAACTTGCTAAAGGAGTACCAATGTCCCCAAAATTATTGCAACACAAAACTTGATGACATGTCTCCATTAGCAAGGAGACCAGGAGTAGATGTGTACAGAAAAAGATGCCTGCTCTATGCGTGTCAGGGATTTTATTTCAGACTAACTTCAGCCTGATCCCACGGACTGAAAGTATGTTTGCAGCTAGTGTGTGTTAGGCATGTTCCTAGAGTGCATCTTGCAGGCTAGTTTCATCTTAAAGTCCAGTTCAGGAGCTCCAGCACTGATCCATAATGTGAAAGCAAGCCCAATCGGTGGAGACAAACAGGAGATTCACTTCACAAGTCCATTCCCCATCTGCAATAAAACACTAACACAGATGTATCCACTATAAAAACCAGCCACATCTATGCAGCTATCAAAACCTGTACTGAAACTAATTAATTAGCCAATTAATTAGTTTAATGCTCATTGAAATACCTGTACACATGCTGCAATCACTTTCGACTTTAAAAAAAAAATCCCTTAGCAGAATCTGTAGCCCTTCCTTTGAAGTCTTCAGTAATCCAGTGGATCCCAAGGCCCCCAAATGGTTAGGCAGTGTTATGCTGAGTCAGCATGCCAACACAGAAATGCTTTTTCACCATCTGAACAAATATTGTGAAAACAAGTTGATAGAGTTTATGTGGGTTTTGTTAGTCATCCAAACTCCAAGTTCCCTGCTTGAGAAAGTGATGTCAGCTGTTATAATTTTGCCCAGATAACTGGGGATGTTGCTAATTCCCCAAACATCACCTTCCTTTGCATCCCACAGGTGCCTACCTGGCCCTTGCTATTGCTGTTTGTGACTCTGTTGTAATTCTGAATCTCTAATATCCTTAAGCAATTATTCCCTTGGTTCCCTTCTAAACTTACTAAGGCTTTGTTTTGAAATACCTGCACCTAACTGCTGGACTAAAGCCAACTGATACCATTCCCTTCAGCTATTTTGCCTTCATTCAACCCAGTCAGCTCTTTTAAGCATGAAATCGTTTTCTCTGATTCACCAAGATAAAATAAGAGAGGTTTTATTACAGGAGATTAACTCCTTCTGCTTGGACATTCAAGACGGGAGCCTCATGAGCGATAAACAACAGTATTTAATGTACAGATTTATTGCTACTTAGGCAGTAGTGATCCTGGCAGAGGAAGAAGCTGGCAAAGAACTACTTAAATTCAGGTTAAATTAGCTGAGGACCTTCCTCTGAAGCTCTGTTGGCTTCACTCCTTGCTGTGAACTTTGTCCTTCAAGAGATCTCTCAGCTTCCATTCCTTCTGCATAGCTTGAAGACAACAAAAACAGAGACCTACCTTGTTGCCATGAAACAAGGGGCACAACTGGACTTATATACTTCTCAGAAACAGCATGAGAACATTTCCAAATAGTTCACAAAAGGCTCGGTTAGAGTCTAAAAGTGGGGTTTGATTTTAAGCTCATGGGTAGAACTAGGGCTGAACTGCAAGAGGAGAAAGCTGGCTGCTCCCCATGCTCTGGATTCACATCAGAGAGTGAACTTAGCATGAGCAGAATTTATAAAGATACTAAGAGTAAAATTACACTGATCTCCTATCAGCAACACACAAAGCTTCACATCAAAACTGAAACTGTATCTGTCAAACTAGAAATCAAAAAAGGATTATTTTCTTTTTAATTGAGCCTGGCTAAGTGCTTTCTGATCAAAAAAATAACACATGCTCAATGGGCCCTTTTGTGCAGAGCGACAATTTCTTATTCAGCTTTGACTTTTATTAGAAACTGTGCGGACCAGTGCAATCCAGAGACACAAAACAGGCAGGAATCCAGAGTCAAAGCAGTGCGTAGCTGACAACGGCTGGAAGTACCAAATGGTTCAGAAATCTGGAAACATGTCTGACTTGGGATTGTCCCAGCTCTTTGCCTTCTCAAACACCGTCAGACACAGTAGCCAGAGTTTACTGGCCAGAGAGTTTAAAAGAGAGAGAAAAACTGAGAGTTTACTAAGGGTGGGATATTTCTGAGGGGTGGGAATTTTGTGACAAGTGAGCGTGAGATTCAAGATGAGAACCCGGACTTCCTGATGTCTCATTTCACCATCTAACCACAACTTCTCCCTCCAAAAATACCCAAACCTTTTAAGATACTTACTTGCAATAGTGCCAGACCACCATACTATATCTGTTAAGTACGAAGTACCTGGAAGAGGAAGTATAGGAAGATGTGTTAGAAAAATATGAAATTGCAATATTGGAACTATGAAAGAGAGTATTTTCAACAGTCTCAGCTATTAAGGATCTTCATCTTAACCCTGTTCTTCAAGGCAATTGAGTGAGAAGAAAAAAAAAAAAGAGGGTGCTCAGATTTGGCCCAAGTGTCCAAGTCAGACCTTCCTAAGGCAACGTATTAGTCAGAAGTTCTGATTTCCAGTTTGAAGTACCGATGTGAC
>NW_010526109.1:0-2266 GCF_000687285.1 Phaethon lepturus | reverse complement strand
GAGCGTCCAAAATGTCACCAAATGCTTCCAAGGGTGACATTTAAACGTACAGATCAAAACCACTACCAGGAGAATGGGAAACCTATGGAAACAAAACATGATTTGGATCAATTAGTTTGCTAAAACAACCTCAACAAAATTGAATCAGAGAAATTGTAGCAGAGAAATTGTTTTGGTACGCAGTTTTGGCAGTACCACAGCGTGGACCGATCCTCCTGCCTTTGAGCATCGGAAAACGCTGTGACTGAAGCCTCTGAATTTCTGACATACTGTCATGTTTCAAAGAGAGGAGTAAAAACTCTGGATTGTCCCTTAGTGCCTCCCAAGCTCAAGGATGATTATTTTCACTGTCAGATTACAGGCTCTTGCCTCGAGATGCACCAGGGGAGCCTGTGCACCACACCTTCTGCTTCTGCTTCTGTAGAACATCAAGGCTAATGACTGCTTACTAAACTAAAGCCTGGCTTCCACTGAGCATGACCTTGGCATCACGTTATGTTCTTACATTCTGCTCCTCTTTCTAGCAATTCAGCTATGCATTTATTTAGGAATATGCTCTCGCAAGAGCTGCTGGAGCAATAGGCGATATTGTACCTACTCTGAAATCCCAAGTGAAAGAAAAACACAGTAATCTATAACTCTGGAGATGTATAAAATACTAAGCGCTTGGAAATCACACTATATAGTTGAAATGAGATGGAAAATGACTAATGAAGATGGCCAGCTTTAGAGTGGGTGTAACAATTTTTTAGACTTTTGTTATTGCATATAAAATAAAAAGACGGTTGGGGGCACAAATTATAGAAAATATTGACTCACGTAAGATAACTTTGCAAAATATTTGTCACCCGCTGCTGTTTCCAACTAAGTAAGGACTACTAATTGCATTGATATGATACTATTGATTCAATAGAGAAGATAGGAAAGACTTGAAGTGCCTCCTTGTTAATTATACAACACCTACTGAAGCCAGTGGAAAAAAGACATCATCTGACACGGACAATGTTGGGCTCACAGTTCCGACTGCTAGATGCAAGGCAGAACCGCACTGCTTCACAACATTAAATAGAGAGAAACTCAGGGTATTGGCCTAGATGTCTCCACACTGTGCATGACAATAGGAACTACAACGAATCACTCCACAAGATACACAAATAAACATCAGTAACATCTTCAAAACGGGATGTTTTACAGCTGCCAGGGCTGAGAAGGCAGGTAGATAACCATCACCCACTTAACCCAGCGCTCCACTGAAAGCTCTTCGGGAGTAATTAGACCCAAGTACGCTGCAAAATGGAAACTTCTCCAACTGCCTTGGGATGGAAAGTCATTCCTTTCTCTCATGTTTTCTCATTGTTTCCCTTACAAAGAGATATTTGTATTTATGATGCAAACGTAATCTCTCTGTAGACAATAAAAATGGATTACAGTCATCTTGGAGGGAAAGTGAGACCATGCTCACAAAACAGTGGTTTGTCTGACACCCTTAACTGTAAGGTTGTTGCAGAAAAGGCAAAATAAACTTGTTCCATCAGGCTGACAGCTGGTAGTGACATAGTTGCAAGCGTGCTCTGCTCCACTGCATTCACCCAGAACTCGCCAGATGCAGCAGGCACTGGAAATGCACCACTGCTCTAACACTAACCATCTCAGATACATGTATGTGTATATGTGTGTATATACACACAGAAATGCAGAGAGAAGACCTAGCGTGTCCTGGTTACTAAAAAGGATTTTTCATAAGAAAGAGTACCCAGAACCTCTGGACACATGCTCATAGACACACAGACACCACCACCTACAAAACAAATGGCTATTGGCCACAGAAATACAATTAAAAGGCCTCACGCAACCTGTTTTACAACTTTCCCCTCACATAAAAGCATGATATTGGGAACAAATAAATATATTGCATTTTCCTCTATTTAAAACATCAAAGCTGCAACTGGCAAATGCTATTCAGAGGCTGCATGCTTTGGGGAGCTCCAATTTCAGAATAAAATGCAGGCGGCCTTCACGCTCTGTGAATTCACAGCTATGT
Source organism: Phaethon lepturus (assembly GCF_000687285.1). Lineage (NCBI taxonomy): Eukaryota > Metazoa > Chordata > Aves > Phaethontiformes > Phaethontidae > Phaethon > Phaethon lepturus. The sequence continues at coordinate 225 of NW_010526109.1, read as the reverse complement.
TTTGGCTAAATTGTCAGGATCGCCCCGCCAGTGCCGGAACACGTTCCTCTCGGAAAACAATAACGAGGTACAGGATTTCGGGGGGGGGGGAAAGAAGACATGATTTCGCGTTGCCTCTCTTCTCCACCGAAGGAAATCGCCACGTGACTGGTGGAACTTGCGCCGCGCGCCCCTGGCCGAGCGAGAACAGACAAGCGACATGACGTGCTGGTGCTGTTCGCAGCA
>NW_010526108.1:0-8692 GCF_000687285.1 Phaethon lepturus | reverse complement strand
CGGAGCCCCCGGTGAAGTCGCAGCAGTTGCTGTGGGGATGTGGGGACGGTGTTTCGACGGGACGGGACGGGGCAGCCGGGCGGGAGGGAGCGGAGCGGGGCCGGGGGGTTCTCGGCTCCCGGGGTCCCGGGAGAGCTGACTCCTCGTCAGAGTAGCCAAAAAAACCGCTTGAATTAAATCTGCGCTTGACCTGATGCGCCACGGTCTGCTTTTAGTTCTTCTCACTCTTGCCTGCACCTTCTTCGCCCATCAGTGCAAAACCGCTGGCTGTAACGCCTCCCGGACGCTGCGCCTTCCCACAGCAGCACAGCGACTCTGCCATGGGGTAGAACTCACCTTTCCTACAGTGACACGGTTGAGTTTAACCTTAAAAATCCCCACACGCTGGCGCAGTATTTTTATGGCCCTTTAAATTCGCGTCCTAAATTAACAAGGGAATGATCTCTTGAAACCGCGCTCGTGAGAGGTATGAAACAAATGTGGTTATTTATAGTGCAGTTTGAAAAGATTGAGACCTTTGTGCGCTGGGTTGTATTTGGGAGAGAGGCTAATATGGCAGATCTGCTGTAGGAACCTTTAGTAGTGCAGATGGTGGGATTTGTGCCTGCCGTTAAGCCTGGAGATTGAATGGAACATCGTGGGTCAAAATTAGTAAAAAATATACATCTCCTGAATAGCAGATACCTCCAAGCTGATGCATATGATTATACTTCTAACACTTGTAAGTGCCGAGATAGAAATTCATCACAGCTTTTTTTATAGAAATGCTGAAAGTCATAGGCAATATGCAAAAGTAGAAATGCCAGCAGGTGAGAAAAATGACAGGCTGGAGGGAATGTGAAGCACATTTAATGATATGTGGATGACTTGACACTTTTTTCACTTTACAATTTGGTTAACTGAAAAGTTGGATGCAAGTATTTTGGCTGTGGATGTGCGATTGAATATAAAGGGAATGGCATTCAGAATGTAATTTACCTAGCAAGCCCTCTTTTACAAAGGCTTTTTTTAGTGCATTGTGGTGGTAAAACAGCCCAATATTTTGTTCAGGTATGGACGAGGCTAACTCAGAAGTATCCAAGTTCTAGCCTCAATCATCAGCATATTAATTTCTGTGGACTCTATTAGGGCAGGAACATTGAGCTATTTTCTTCATTTGACAGTTGGTTATGAACTTGTATGTTTATAATCAAGAACATATTACCATTTTGCTGGAATTTTTTAATTAATAGTCTGTTTATTTTTTTAATCTATTTGAGGAGTGATATAAATGCTGGCTGAATCGATAAATATTTTAGGTGTGATTATTACCACAAAACCAAATTATTTGCTCAGAGTATATGGTGGAACATTATTCAGGGCCACATCTGAAGCTGCTGACGGCATTGAAAAGAGTCCTTTAAATGTTAGTCTTTAATGCATATGAAAAAAGAATGGAAATTAAAAATAATTTCTGAGGCGAATTGACTTCTGGACTTGCACATGCTGTTGCCCACAGCAAGCCATAGCTCCAGAAGGAAGCAGCAGATAGTAAGTAGCTATGAGGTAAAAAGAACATCTTTGCAACAGAAGGCTGTGTCATGATTCCAAGTGCCAGTTTGAGTTAAATTAGAACTATTTGAAAACTGAGAGCAACCTGTTGTATGATATCTAAATAATCTTATCTACCTATAGAAAACAGGCCAAAAATGTTGTTTGAAGCATCAAGAAAAAAGAAAAAGCTTGCAGTTAGCTACCCCATAGAACGATCTAATGGTTACTGTGTTGTGATACCAGAGAAGAGAGTCATTTCATGCACATTGATGGAACCATAAGAGGACCTCTTCTCAGCAGTGACCATATCATGGCATACCTAATACATATTCTCATTTATGTTTTATAATGTTTCCTGCTAGGTGGATAGAGAAATCTGTCAGCATCAGTGAAGACAATGTAAATCTCAGTCGGGGATCAGGCGGAGAGGGAGAGGAGTGGTATTTAGTTCTGGCTTGCGTTCCAGAGCTCTGGCTGCAGGCCAGGGCTCCTCATAATCCTTAAGTAGTATGATATTTCTGCTAAAATAATCAGCGGTGAAGTGCAGTCGGTACCAACGCCTCTGGTTCCATTTTTTGGCATGGTTCAGCACTAACGCCATGCAGAGAAGAGCTGAACAAACTTGTGCTCTTTAAGACCAGCTGTTTTTCATGAGACCTTGCTATATGGTTGGAAGTTTTGCTTAGCTTCTGGAGGGGAGAAAGAAAACTAACTTACAGAAAGAGACTGCTGTCGTGTCGGCAGCCTGGTGTGGAGTAACTGCAGAGTTGTCTCTCGGATGAACTGCAAAGCTTGAGGAAGCTGGGGTTTTTCTGTTCAACAACTCACGGGTCAGATTCCACATTTAATCATTGATGCATGGAAATTCTGACTGCTTCCTTGTTTGACGCATCTTCTAAACTCAGGAGTTCTGCTGCAGGTCCCAGCACTCCAACTGCTACCAAACCAGGTGAAGAGCTGTAGGAGAGTGAGGGATTGCTTAGATCAATAGTTATCTACGCTCTGAACAAGAGCCTGAAACTTTTAGCCACATCTCTTTATTGATTTTAGTCCAGGCCAGAAGAGACAACAGGGGAAAGATATCTCTTCACCACTACTTCACCACTACTTTTTTTTCTGCCTTTTTTTTTTAAGTTGTGTGTGTTCTTTTGGTTTAGAACAATCTCTCTCCCTTCTTTGCCTTTTTTTCTGTATTAGTTTGAGTCCATCCCAAATCTCCCTGGTTTTCCCCCAGCTGCTAAAACCTGATTTCCAGTACCCCACCCTCCCAGGTTAGTAACACAGTCTGTTCTTGGTACCCTGTAAGATTTTCCTCCTTAACCTCAAAGCTGAGCTGGCTCCAGCCAACTGAATGGTACCCAGAGCCTGTACCTTGTCCTCAAGATAAAGTCTTTCTTCTCTTGAGAGAAGGTGGGTTTTGAGGAATGCAGTCCTGCGTGATGCACAGTAGCTTAAGCCTGTACCTTCATGCAGGGAGAACCTGGGGTCCAGAATGGCAGAAGTACCAGTTTTTGTAGCTGTCCCCTTCACGCTGTCCTGCCATCACCCTGACTTCTCTCTGAAGGTGTCCCTTTTAGTTTCTGGTAACATAAAAAGATGAGAATACAACTTAATTTGGGAGAACAAGAGCCCGATACATATATACAAATATAATTTAAAACACAGTATCAGATTTTGCTAGAACAGGACTATCAGTGTAGTGTTGCATGCTTTCTAAGCCTGCTCCCCAGGCTTGGGGAAGTGGCTGGGTTGATCGCAGTGTGTGAGAAGTTGAAGACAAAGAGCACGCGCATGTTCCCATGTGTGTCTTTCATACTAGTGAGTCAGTCTGGCATCTCCTAGTATAGAAGGTGGGGTTGGATTTATTAGTGTGGTTCGTGTCATATGTGTGACAGTTTGCCTGGCTGTTTTTATGCCTGATGGAGCAAATACAGCTAAATTAAAGCACGTTAAACAGTGGCAACATTAAGATACGGTTTAGAGAATATTAACGTTTCTCAGACAGCAGCAAAGCTGTTAGCTGAGGAGTGCCACTCAAGCTCTTCTCAGCTCTAAGTGCAAGGGCAACGCAGATCCTTCAGAAGATGCCGATGGAGGGGAGAAAGAGGAGCTGTCCCAGTTATGTCCCTGAGCGCAGGGAGAACAACTGGAGATGCTCAGCCTGTGTGCGGAGCAAAGCCTGGCAGTCTTCTGCCAGCCCAAGGTGGCAGAGCTGAATGGCACTTAGAGCTGTCAAGGGAGTATCACAGTTTAGGTGGAAGGAAACAAGTGGGCAGGTTTATTTTTATACCTCTTCTGGTCTTTCTTGGATTGCAGGTAAAACAAACGTTGGCTTTGAAGGAGCTGTTTGTGAGTTAACCAGTCAGACACTTGAGAGGAAGAGGAAGCGTGTTCAAGCCTACTGTACTAATATGGACGGTAAACTGGTACAGCGCCTGCAGAGCCAAGTTTCAGAGGGGATGAACTGAGTGGTGGCAACCAGAGATGGGTGGAGGAGCCAAAATTCCGAGTGGTGGAGTCAGGGCGTCAGAGACAGGCTCTGAGCATGGACACTCTTTGGTCATAACGTGTGCTTAATTTTACGGCTGGGAATAGGCCTGTTGAGATGAACAGAACTATTTTTAGGTGTGAATTAAGCATGTACATAAACACTTCATGGTCTTGAAGTAAAATCTAGTCCTTGGTGTAAACTTAAAGGACATTAACACTGGCAGCACAAAATTGGTATAAGTAAATTCTGGTGGGATTTGCATGTAGATTAAGATAAGGATGACAGGAGGAGGAAACAAAGAAAGAATGGTTGGAAAAGGGAGATGGAAAATGCAGAACGGTAACATACGGAAAGATGTGGGTTAGATAAGGAGACCTTCTGACGTTGCTAAATTTGTGCTCTGAGAAACTGTACTTTTAGTCCCTCTTAATGTTGGGAAAAAACCCTAGCATTCTGACTTCTAGTTAACTGTTTTGATTTAGTATTAACTGTTTTTCTTTAGAAATAACAAATGCAGACATTGGAGTATTTATGCTGTTGACTTTGCAAGGTGTTTATTTTGTTAAGAAGAGATGAATGCCAAGAATCTTTGCATTGATATTAAATACATTCCATCAGTACAGTGTTTGTTGAAGTATGAGAGACTATCAATCTGTTTTTTTTAAATACTGTTCAGTGTTAGCATGCAAAATAATGTATTATACTGTGATATTTATTCCTATTTGAGACTGCAGTGCCTTGTAGGTCTGGGGTAAAAAAGCATGGTAGATGGTGGTACTCCAAATGAAATTTCTCTTCCTTGAAAAGTTGATTTCAATGAGGATGTTGTATTTTTATGTGCACTTTATTTAATTGCATTTTTTTAAAAGGAGTTTTGAGAAAACACAATTGAGAAATTTAGTTACAAAAAGTATGTAGCTAATAGGTCATCATCCGTGTGGTAGCTCAGTTCTCCTGTTTTCAACTAACAATGGAGTTTTCTTAGGCTTTCTTATCCTGAGATTATTATGCATGCTACTAAATGACGAGAACACTAGAAGCTAAAACCTCAATTTTTATGTGTTTCAGACTACACACCATTGTGGTTATGAATGAATCCAATCTTTCCTGCAGTTGCTGAACTATTTTTCATTGCTATAGTTAGGGAGAAAAAATTTGTAATAGTGCCTCGAAGAAGAGAAAACTTTGATTCCTGACAGATGCAAAACTATAATGATAATTGTGTTTAGCAGTCTGTGTTGATAAGGTCTAAAAATGCTTCCTGAAGCTGGTCTCCCATACAATGCAATGCATTTATATTCATCTTAAACATGGTTGTTTTCTTGCTTGTTTGTGAAACCAAAAAAAAAATTTGAAAGAGAGTTGTAGTATAATTGAAGTGAGGCACACAAATTCTGGATTTTCTTGGCCCTTTTTCCCACACCTTCCATACACAGAGGTTTATAAAAAGGCTTTGTAAAAAAATTGTCGTACAGATCTAGTATGCTACTTATGATGATTTCTTCAAATAATGTCTTTAAAACCTGCACTATTGGATTCTCTTGCTAAATTTGGCATTCTTGGAACTGGTAGTGTTGCCACAGAGTTCATTTATCAAAAGATGTGAAAATTACAAAAAAGTAAATGTACTCAAACACGTGGTTTCTGCAGTTCTCTTGTTTTTATAGTTTGCCCGTCACTGCAGGAACATTTTTCACCATTCAGATATTGGTTGCATTTTAAACACTTGTTTAGTTTCAACTTAATTTCCATCTTGAAATTTTTTTTAGTGTTCTTTTTTTTTTTTAGTCCTAAAGTTTCCTTTAATTTTCAAAAAGGTGAAGCACTGTCAGAAACTCAGCTTGAAAATACTTTTACAAGGACAAGTAAAGGTTAAATGAAAACTCATGAGAAAAATACTTCTATTTTTCATCATGTTTGTAGATGAACAGAGATGAGAAATAACGTTGCCACAGTAAGCAGATGCCATTTAATAAATTACTTGTTCAAATATAACTTAAAATGTTTTGTAAGGAGTTCTTGAGACTGCTCATGTTGTTTTTAGTAGTTTTTTTGGTGGGAAACTCTCAGAAGGCTGAGGATAAACTAGTCTCATGGTATTTAAACACAGGCAATTATAGGCCTGTCAGCTTCTTATCAATCTCGCACAAAAAAATGCAACAGCTGAAACCAGGTTCAATTAATGAGGAGTTAAAACATGGTAGTATAACAAATGCCAATCTGTGTGTTTTTATAGACTATATTTTGCAAAACAAAATTGATAGATAAATGCAATTATTGGATTTTGTTACTGAAACTACTAATACGTAATAACAGTAGCAGGAGTAGACGCTGAGTATAACAGCGTTGTATGTAACTTGGTTCCACTTGATATTTTGAGAAATTAAGATGATATAATACCAATGTGGCAAACCTTAAGTGTTCCTAGCTGGGTGTCAGGCCTTAAAATGCAGTCATGAATTGCGAATCATCATCTGTTTTTTAGTGGGATGCTGTAAGGGTTGTTGCTCATCTGCTATCTGACAGGTTGATCAGCCATCAGCTGACTGCTGCTAGCTTTTTCAGATGATAATGATTTCTGGGGTGTTACTTAATGAAAAAGAGTAACAACCTCATGGGGTAACAACCCATGACCACTGGCAAACTATACTCAAGGAAACAATTCTGTGTTAGTAGCCAAATCCAAAGTCATCCACCTATGAAGAAGGAAGAAGACCTTTTTTTTTCTTTTTCCCCCACATGTGGAGGTGTCTCAGCATGCACTGACTTCAGCTGTCATAAAGGTCTGAATAGCTCAGCTGAGTTCTTTCTGCGATAATAGGATTGAAATAGGCCAGTGTGATCCACTCGTGCCTGCCCAGACACAGCCTAGAAAGAATGTGTGTTTTTGAGTTTAGTTACTCATTAGATAGTTTAGCAAAGGTCGTAAAGCAACTTTTTTAAGTCAGGACTGACTTTTTTCCAAGCAATGTGTTTAGTGCTATTATGTTCGTTGGACCTGAAATAGTAAGGCCCAATGTAGGGGAAACACGCTAGGTAGGTCGAGGTAGATGATCAGTATGTCTCTTCTGATGTTAAGATATTAAATATTTGTGTTACTGACAGTTCATTTTTAATAGGGTTCCAGCACCTACATAACTATTTCTTTTCCTTTCAGAACTCTTCTCTTTCTTAATCAAAGGAACCGACCAGATACCGTCATTCCGTGGAACTGAAATATTGGTGAATAAATCCAGGTTCCCTAAAGGACTGTAAAATGGAGCCAATAACATTCAAAGTTAAAAAGTATCAAACACCTAGTGATTTCTCTGCAAGTTTCAGTCTCCAGCTCATTGGTTCTCTGCCAGTGCATTCCCTAACTACCATGTCAATGCTGCCTTGGATTGTGGCAGAGATCCGGACGCTCAGTACAAAGTCTTCCAAAGAAGAACCCAGTGTCAGCCAAATCCGACTTTATGTTTCACCAGCGAGCTTGCGATGTGAACCAGACACGGGGAAAATCCAGCAGTGGGATCCCTTGATTTGTTCAAGTTTGTTTGAATACAAGCCACAGCATGTCCACAAACTGATTCACAACAGCCATGATCCAAGCTACTTTGCTTGTCTGATAAAGGATGGAGCAGCAAATCATCAAAGTATTTGCTATGTATTTAAAGCTGATGATCAGACAAAAGTAAGTAAAAAGAAAAAAAAAACAAAGCAAGCAAACCTCAGAATCATACTGCAGAACTTGTTCTTCTACTATCATGTGTTTTAGAGTATGATGTAAATATGGAAGAGTTGATGCTATTTCTTTTAAAATGTAGTTGCTTTTGTGCTGTTTGAAACTTTTCACTGCAGTGTAAGATCTTAAGCTTCTATTTGCAATTAGAGACTGGATCTCACTAAAAGTTACTGACAAGCGTCACTTTAATTGATGTTAGTGGTTCAGTTGAATTTTAACTGCTCAGTATGTGAAGCAAAAGGTGTGTAAATCTCCTGTAGGATCAGAGCCTGAATTTCATCGGCTTAAAAAACACTTTGGTTTGGGATATGGGCTGAAATCTTGGCCCTCAAGTAAGTGAGAGTTTTTCTGTTGATGTCACTAGGGCTAGGATTTCACCCTTGAGTCACTGTGAACTTTATCTAACCTACGGTCAGACCTCTCAAATTTCTGTTTTCCTGAGTTTAGACCTATGTGACTGGGAAATAGAGATACCTCCTTTCTCAGAAGGACGAGGGGGTAGGGTGGAGCTTCCACATGTAGCATACCTCCAACCACAGGACACTGTGGAACCTCTTCCTAGCTCTGTAATCCAGAGAGCCTGGCACGTGGTCTCAGAGAATGGGAGAGAGGCCGCAGAGCAGTGCTGTGACTCTGTAACATGCAGGCTTGCAGCTTGCTCAAGCTCAGATTTGGCTCAGTCTGCATTTCCTAGGAGCAAGTTGTGTCTTTGCTGAAAAGGTGGAAGCATTAAAAATAGTCGATTTTTTGGTTGAGAGTAACATGAGGCGATAGCTGTCATGAATGAGTAAGGTGAGTAGGATTTGGCACATAGCTATTGTGATCTACTGGAGACAAAATGGTGATGTATCCTCCACCTCTTTAGGTCAGACTCTAGTTATAATGTTGGAAAACAGCATCTTGCTACATGCTGCTTGCTTTACTCATGGGAGATATCCTGCTGA
>NW_010526107.1:7911-8713 GCF_000687285.1 Phaethon lepturus | reverse complement strand
CGGTCCTGCCCCTGGGGTAGGAGCAGGCATGGGGCTGGCGACAGCCGGGATCCGGCCCTGGCCGAGCATCCTTCCTCTCACGCCTTCCCTCTTGCCGGCTTGTTCACCCGGAGGAGCTGAGCACGTAGGTTTGCCCCGGGCTTTACAGAGCCCTGCTTGAGTCGTGCCCACCCCTGCGGGGCCGCAGCTCCCTGACACCCCTCTGCCCCAAACCCAGCCCTGCCTGGGTACCAGCAGCCCCCGGGCTTTCTGCATGCAGCTTTGCTGGGTGGAAATCCACGTCCCCATCTCTCAGCCGTTCCTCTCCATCCTGCTGCTCCCGGATTTGGGCATCACCTTCAGCTTTGGCTACAGGAAAAACGGCCTAAGCTCATCTAGCACTGCCCAAAGTTTGGGGGTTGTGATACCCCAGGACAGGAGGGAGCAGGGCTGATAGCTCTGATTTATCTCCCTCCGTTGGAGGAGGTCACCCGGCCCTGGACCCTTTGGGCCATCCTTACCTTCAAGTGGCCGGCGTGCATCTGGGCTCGCTCACACATCTGTAGGAAGTGCTTCACATTGGTCTCATCCAAAATGATGTAGACCCCCACTTTCCTCTTGAAGCCCGCATCCAGGAGGTCCTTGAAGATATCTACATCGGTGAACATGTCCATGACCACCGCGATGACCTGGAGAGGGGAGAAGAGAGATGAGTGAGGGTAGCATGGCCGGCCGACAACCCCGAGATGCGGCTGGGAGCCCTCGGGGTGCCGCTTCCACTGCGCAGCCCCCCCGCGAGCATCCCTCCCTCTCCCTCCCTCCT
>NW_010526107.1:684-7812 GCF_000687285.1 Phaethon lepturus | reverse complement strand
TTGCAAGCCGGAGCTGCCTTTGCAGCCAGGGTATTCGCTGCCGGGGCGAGTCCCGGGGGTGATAGGAAGGTGCATCTGTGCCGTGTCCAGCCGCGCTGGGATGTTGCTGGGATGGCTGCCTAAGCACCGAAGTTCACTCCGCGCCCATGGATTTTGCCTTCCTGGAGACGGCATCGCTCACACGGTGAGCGGCGACGGTGCAGCACGAGACACGTGTGGGCAGAGGGGCTGGAGGCAGCTGCCTGCAGCCCAGCTGAGCATCTCGCTGCAACCCCCGGGGGAAGCAATAGGGCAGCGCGGCCCCGCAGCCGTGTCTGCCTCGCCTCGTCCCACGCCGGGTGGCAGCAGCCACGCGGGAAAGCGGCTTGTCATCGGGGCGCTGGCGTGTTGTCGTCCCGTGCTTGGAAACCTGGCGGTGCCCCCATCTCGGTGGCTGTTCCTGGAAGGTGCCCTGGGTCAGGGGGAGATGGGTGCTCTCGGCCCTTCCGGGAGGGCTCCGCTGGCACGGAGTGACACCGGGAGACCCCGGGATGTTCCTCCCTCGGGACGGAAGGGAGCGGGGTGGTGCCGGGTGCTTGCACACTCAGGCACGTCCAGTCCAGGGCTCTCAAAGTACCGAGCTGCCTTTTAATTAGTTTTGTGCCACAGGAGTTGGAGAGCTCTAATTAAGAGGAGGATTGTGCATTATGACACTGCTGGCTCTTCCCTTCCTTTTCTGCAGGCGATGGGGCGAGGAGCGAGGCTGCGTGGGGAGCCCCAGCCCGTGCTGTCTCCGATGCCGCCTTGACCTCCCCAACCCCAGCCACACACAAGCATTTTGGGAGGTGCCCAGTGAGCTGAGCGAGAGAGGACTTTACGGCTCTGCCACTCGATTTTAACCAAATTCCTATTTATCCTCACCCGAGAGCCTCTCGACAGGCTTTGCCATGAAAGGATAAATCCTCACTCCCTCATGCACCCGCTCGTGTTTTGCATGTCCTTGTTGTCCTGGTGGGGAAACTGAGGCAGAAAACTGTGTGCCTGCTTTGCATGGGCTGCCCAGCGAGGACCGCGCTTGTCTCGCCAGCGATGTAAAGAGGGACAGGTTCAAAGCTACTCTTCAAGCTCAGGGCTTGGCGTTTCCATTTACAGCATGTAATTGGGGAGGAGCTGTGCCTTCTGCTGTGAATCCGGGGTGAGAGGCACCTGAGCTGGGATGGCGTCTCCCCGGCTCAAGGAGGCAGATGCTTTTATGCTTCTCTGCTGTCTCTGACACCAATGCTTCCTGTGGCTGCGGTCATGTCACTTTGTCTGCGCACCGTGTTTTCTCCAGGGGAAGTCGAGGGCTTATAAAATGGGGATGAGAATAGTATTTGCCTTCATTTTGGGAGGAAAATGGCGTTTTTCCACTGTGGTCCTGGCATTCCCAAGGCTTTGGCTCACTGCTATGGCTCTGAAGATGGGAAGGCGCTTTGCAAGGATGCGGGCAGGGCACGGTGATGTCCCCCATCCCAAGCACCGCTCATGCCGGGACGGCGAGCAGGCAGCACGCTGCAGGCAGTCGCCCAGGGCGGCTGGCTCAGGCAGTGGCGAGGCAGCCCGGCTCTCACCCGCTTGCCCACGTTTTCCACCCGATTCCTCCTGCTCGGCTGGTGCATCCTGTCGCCGCTCCGCGCTTCTGCTTCCCTCCCCACTGCGTCTTGCCTGCAGGACAGGCTTGGCCTCGGTTTGTCACCGGGATCTCACGCCAGTGTGCCAACGTGCTGCCCTGGCACGAAAATGGGCCGGGAGAGCGAGGATGGCGCTGGCAGCGCTCGCAGTGCGGTGGCTGTCCAGGGACCGCAGGGGCGAAATCTGCTTGAGCCTCGGCTGGGACCGGTTGGGTCTGTGCCAAACCCGGGCGCAGGGTTTAATCTGCGAAGATCGGAGGTCTGTCTGCTCTGGAGGAGTGAAACCCTGTGTGCTGTTTGCTTCCCAGCCCAGGGAATGGGAGTGTCCGGAGCAAACCATGCCATCCTGCTGCGGTGAGCGAGCTGGGCACCCTCGTCCCTGTCACCTCTACCGGGGCAGTGCTTGTGCCCCGCGTGCCCGGTGCCGGGGAGGTCCTCGGCAGCGGGAGAGCCGCACCTCTTCCCAAAGCCCCTTTGCCGCTGCGTCATCCCGGGAAGCTTTGGCATCCCTTTGCCGTTTATCCGGAGGGTGCGGAGAAGACCAGATCCAAATCTACAGCCAGTTGGTCCCAGCGCCCAGGCAGGTGCTGCTTTTCTTCCCAGGGTCCCAGGAGCTGCCAAGATCCATCGGACACAGCAGACGTGCAGGTGCTGGGTCCCAACATGCCGAGGAGCGACGAGCTTTGCATCCCCTCGGACGCTGGGCAAACGATGTTGGGATCCTTCTGAACGGCTTTGATGAGCACGTAAACTGCCGGATCATGTTTTATAGAGGAAATTACAGCTCTTTATTAGCTCACTCTGAATCATCAGATAATGACTTTTGGGGAAACACCACGTGGGCATTTAATAAATTAGGCAGGCACCAAGGCACAATTAGAGGAAGTGTGTTGGGATGAAGGAGAGGTGGGACAAGTAACATTAATAATTGCGCTCCCCTGTCGACCCTTTCATCCAGAAATGGCGGCAGGTTTTGTAAACAGTAATTAATAGGGCCTCCCAACCTTTGCTGGAAGTTGCTCAGGGTAATTATATCACCACAATCCCAACCTGGAACCTCAAGTGCAGAGAGGAGGTCAGACTCATGGCTGTCTCTGGAGGCGTTTGGCCAAGGTCAGTGTTTTCAGCCTACTCCGGTTTCTGGTCAGATAGAGCCGAAATCTAGAGAAGAGGAGAGATCTTCCTCCCTACCCATCCTGTAAGCTTTGTAGCCCGAGGGAGAGACGGCTGTGCCACGGCTGGACCTGGTGAAGGTCTCCAGGGTGAAGCCCGGTGGTGCACCACGTCCCTGACCACCTCCGTTTGTTGGCCACAAAGATGGGGATTTGCTGGGAGAGCAGGGACGTGGCCGCAGGATCCTGCCTCTCTTCTCTCCCGCTTATTCCCAGAAAGAGGAGCGAATCGTTTGCATCCCCTGCTCCGGCTCACCTGGGTTTGCCTCTCTGCAGAGCAAAGCAGAAGCTCTGAACTCAGCAGCGTTTGGCCTTGTTCCTGCAAGCAAGTAGGTTCATCTGCACCATCAAAGGGGCCTCTCATCTCGGCTCTTGGCTTCCTCGCCCCAGCTGGGAGCTGCCGTGAGCCTACGCAGCGTCAGCAGTGCTCACGTGGGCTCTGAGCTTTCCTCGGCCAGGCTGCCTGTCAGGTGAACTTTGTTCTTCTGGCCACGAGGCACCAACCCACGTGGTGGTGTTTGGTGTTCGGCATCTGGGAGCGTTTCGGACCAAGCGTCTTTGACAGCGTCTGGAGCGAGGGTTGGCCTCTGGGATGCAACGCTGAAGCTCTCCCAAGCCCGTGCTCCTTCGCAGGTGCACGAAGAGTACGGCCATCGCCTGGTGGGACGGGACAATTCGGCAGGAATCTCCGCAGGATGGCCCAAGGGATGCCGCAGGAAGGACAGGGCGCATGGCCCGCCAAGGGCTGATGGGGTGGCAGCTGGACCGTCCCTCTGTCCGCTCTCGGCTTCCTCAGCCAAACCCTTTCACCGCCAAGCTGCCGTGAAGACTTTAAGCCTTGGCTGAAATCGCCTGGTGCAGAGGCCGGTGGTCCAGCCCAGCGTCCCCACACTGAGGACCCCACACCAGCCATCACCTGGGCTCAGCTGCCTGACAGCACGTTCAGCTGCAGTAGCTGCAGTCCTCGTAGACGGGGTGGGAGACCTCTGGAAGAACCCCACTTGTCAGACCCCGTAAATCCGGCCACCTCCAGACCCTGCAGGCTGCAGGTTTGAAGCAAGCACCCATCTCTCTGTTTCCTGGGGTGCCATAAGCTCCAAGCAGGCTCCTGCATGTCACCAGTGGTGTCACCACGTCTCGTCCCACCGGCAGGAGCACCTGGACCAGGAGGCAGAGCCCAACCCTGCTCATGGGGCACCAAGGTACCGGTGACAAGCACGGCAGCATCAACCACGGCCACGTCCCTGTGGCTTGGAGAGGCTCCAAGGAGAGGTGGGGATGGTGCAGGCAGCAGGGCCTGGCAGCTGCCTGACTCAACCGCCCGGCTCTGCCGAGCAGGAGGAGGCTGGTAGGATGACTCAGGAGATGCTGTTTGCGTGGGGGCAGGCGGGAAGCGGTGAGTAGGCAAAGCCAGACAGGAGCTGCAAGCCTGGGTCCGAGGCAGCCAGAAAGACCCGAAGATGAGACATTATTTGTAGTGGGTGAGTTCTCCCATCCTCCATCCCGTGGGACTTCAGCCCTCCCTTCCCTTTGCCCTCACTGCAAAGCCCTTCGGTGGGTAAAACAGTGCAGGTAAGGACGGGTTACCTTGACTTCTGCGAGGCGAGAGTGGCCAGAGCAGCTCCCGTCCGCAGCGGGGCAGCCCCGATCCCCCACGTCGGCCGTCTCTGTGAGCCGGCTGCCTCGGACGCGTTGGGAGATCCCTTTTCCTGCCTGAGCTGGGGCTCTCGGTGCTCAGACCCTGGTGCTCTGGTCCCGGGGAGGCTCTGACGGCTGTGTGCCACCAGCTTCCCTCCCTGCTGCCAGGATCTGCGAAGCCCAGCGCCAGCCCTGGTGCGGGGGTCTCCGGGGCCAGGCGGACCCGATGCCTCCCAGCCTGCCTCCCCCTGCTCCGTAGCCACCCTGGCAGGGTTGCCCCATTTTCCTGCTGGAGCATCCCCGGGGTTGGGATGCTCCTCGCTTGGAGCCGGATTTCTCAAGGGAGTGGACACACAGAGCTCAACCACGAAACCAGCAGGTACCGACCCCTCCTGCACTTCTCAACTGGGACTGTGTCACTGGGAAATACCAGCAGCCTCTGCCCACCACTGCTGGCCTTCAACGCATGCCGTCATCTCCCTCCCGCCCTGACACCGGCCTGACGCCATCGCTCACACACCCCGACTCCCAGCTCCTTGGTTTGATGCCACAGGGAGGACAAGTCTCAACCCAAATCCCCTCAGCATCTCCTCAGCCTTGTCCTGCACATCGGCTCATCGTTTTCCTTGTAAAGCCAGGATGAGGCCGGCTTGGAGCACCACAACCTTGACCCTCCTGTACGTCCATGCCAGACCAGTGGCTTTGGCCGCTTTGCCCCAGGGCTGAGTTTGCCTCCTCCGGTTCCTGCGTGCTGCCACATGCAGTCACACAGGGCTCTGGGAAAAACGACCGTGGGGTTCCTGGGACCGTGGGCTCGCAGCTGGCAAGCAGCTCAACCCATTTTTCTCCCCAGTGGTTTTCCCCGCAGCCCCATAGGGACCCTGGGATTAACGATGCTGCCGTACGGATCATGGGAAAGGTCGCATTGCTCTCGGGGAGCCTTGGGCCAGGCTAACAGCATCTTCAGCAAAATCTGATCCCCCAACTATTGATTACACCGAATGAGCGTGGGAAAAACCCAAACCCTTGACCCCGATGCCTTTGCTTGGGCAGAGCTCCCCGCAGGATGGGGATTGCCTGGCTCAGCAGGACTTTAGGCTCTGTCCTCGGCAGGACAAAGCGGGGCAGACCCTGCCCCACCGCTACGGCGCACCTCACCTTCTGAGCCTGGCAGATCATCTTCCTCACCACCTCCTTGATGTGCGTTTGCCCCTCGATGGGCGGCTGCATGTAGACGGTGCCGCGGGTGACCCCACGGTAGCCGATGGTCTCGGGCCAGCCGAGGTCCAGCTGCGGGATGGAGCGGTCGGACCTCTGGGGCCAGTACTCCAGGGAGGGGGCCACGTCCTGCTCGTCCCCTTGGCTGTTGTGATCACCTTCGCTCTCCCCCATGCTGCTGCCGTGGCGTGGGATGTACTCGGAGCCGGGGTCGTACGTCTCCAATGTGTCCAGGATCTTCTTTAGCTCTAGCTCGGAGAGGAAGTCCCTGATGTTCTCCTTCTTCAGGACCTCATAGAAGGCATCGGGGCCGCGGGAGGCCAGTGCCTCCAGGGCCAGGCGTTGCTCCTCGCTGTAGAAGAACTCAGGCTTGGACTCACTGGACCTCCAGTTGACGTGGCTGTCATCCAGGCACTGCACCTGGGAGAAAGCCATGGTGACCGCCCGTGCCGGTACCCTCTCCGACGGGAGCTCTGTGCCCCCAGCGAGCGCTGGATGTCGACAATAAATAAGGAATTAATTATTCTTTAAATACACAATTTGCTTTGCTTCACCCTTCCCTGGCTCGACGCACAGCTGGGGAAACACGCCGCTCCTTCCTCCGCCGGCTCCTGCCGCGCCGGAGCTCCTCTCCGCCAGGGAGGAGGATTCGGTTTCTTGCTTGCTCCCGGCTCTGCGCAGCGAGAGGGCTCCGGGCGAGGAAAACCTGGAGCTTCCCACGGTCGGTCAGGGCTGTGCGGCGGGGCAGAGACGGCCCCGGGCGCACGTGCACTGCTGGGAAGGTCCTCTACCCCCTGGTCCACGCTCTTCTCATCCTCCGCTCTTTCAAGACAACAGTACCGGATAAAATAAAAAGTGTAAAACAAAAGAACAAAACCCCGGCTTAATAAAAGGCAGAGAAAAGCAGGACTTCTTGGCCCAAATGCCGTCCGTGGTTATCGTTCCTGGAGAACTGGGTCAGCCGGTGGGTTTTGCGGCAGCGAACGTCTCCGTCAACCTCTTGTGCATCGCCCTGGCTGGCAGGTCGATTATTTCGGGCTCCTGCCAGCGTGCAGTGCCGGGGCCGGACAGGTAAGAGCAAGAAGTGAAAAGAGGAAAAGCAAAAGGGTGATTCATGGCTCCGCCCTGCCCCACCTGCAGTCACATGCTGCCTTCACACATTCCCGGCCCTGCCCGCACATTAACCCTTTCGCCTGATGCTGCCCTCGCACCTCCGTCCCCCGGGACCGTGCGGGTGGTCGGTGGGCGGCTGGGGAGGGGTTTGGGTGTTTGTTATGAAACAAAGAAAAAAGCGTCTCTCCCTTGAGATCTCCCCCTCTCCCGGTGTGCCGGCTGGTAAAAGTCAATATATTCCAGGAAAGCGGCTCTGGCTCGTGGTTAACCCCTCCTGCGCCGAGCGCAAGGAGCCCCGTGCTAGCACAGGAGCCCGGAGCCCAGGCGGGTCCTGCAGG
>NW_010526107.1:0-583 GCF_000687285.1 Phaethon lepturus | reverse complement strand
TTCAGAGCTGCCCCGGGAGGGGTTTAGACCGGGCTTTAGGAAGCGTTTCTTTACTGAGAGGGGGGTCACACGCTGGCACAGGCTGCCTAGAGAGGAGGGAGATGCCCCACGCCTGTCCAAACGCCTCTTAAGCCCCGACAGTGTCCTCGACAACACGCTTTAACTTTTGGTCAGCCCTGAAGTGCTCGGGCAGTTGGGCTGGATGATCGTTGTAGGTCCCTTCCAACTGAAAATATTCTACTCTGCTCTGCTCTGCTCTACTCTAAACCCTCCTCTGCTTTGGCGTGAGGTTTGCAGCAGGGATGTGGTCACAGCGCTTGCCCTCGTTATGACAGATGGCATCCCCTGGATTCATCAGTTGGTGCTCACAAGCCAGAAATGTGGAGCTTTCCACCTGGGAACTCAGATGAAGAGGAATTTCAAGAATCGGGGTCAGATTCTTGCACCGATGCAAAAAAGGAAAGTGCCAGGGGCTGCGTCTCGCTCCCTGGCGTTGGAGCAGCTCATCTGGATTCGCAGCCGTGTAAATGAAAGCCCCGCTTGAGTCAGGCTCCCAAGGCGAAGCCGCCCGTCTGCCCGGGCG
>NW_010526106.1:619-845 GCF_000687285.1 Phaethon lepturus | reverse complement strand
GTCCCTCAGCTGCAAACCGCGCTCCAGCAGAGCCGGCAGAGCACAGCACCCTCTCCCCAATCCCCTCTGCCCCATCCTGCTGCAGAGAGGACCACAGCCCCAGCGCTGCATGCCCCAGGACCGTGGAGCTGCTGGTCTGGATAGATGGGCAGAGTTGTCCTGCTCAGAGCAATCCCGTGGGCTGCCTCCTCCCACGGAGACCGGCAGCACGGAACGCCCTGCCCGG
>NW_010526106.1:0-600 GCF_000687285.1 Phaethon lepturus | reverse complement strand
TCGGGAGGACGCTGGGGCTACAGGGTGGCTAGCAGCGCTCGGTTACCTGGGTCCCCAGCGGGGCCAGGATTACATTTTTAAGGCTCAGGCTCAGATGTGATGCAGCCATTCCTCGTGCTCCGGGGAAACAGGATCAAAGTTTCCGGGTGCCGCTTTCTCCCTTTTTTCGTCCGCTTCAGGCTGCAGCAAAGTGCCATTGAAGATGAGAGGACTTTCATGTGGGGATTTCTTTTCTTCAGATCTTCAAAGAAATCCAGCAATCAAGCAGGTCGTAGTGGAGGCACCTTAAAAAAAAAAAAAATCCCTACTTTGAAAGCATCACATGTAAAAGAAACATCTAAACTTTGTTGTGTTAATTGTTCTGGCACTCAAAGTTACGACAAATGGCTTAGAAATATTGTTGGCTCTGGGCCCACGATGCGTCAGACAGACACAAAAATGCTCAAGCAGAAAACCTGAGGAAAAGAAAAACGGACAGTGGGAGATGCCCACAGGAAAGAACAGCAGCGTGGCTCGGTCACGGCCGTTGGGGACATGACAGCGGGTGGGCACCTGATAGGAAATCCCCAGAGCACCTGCGGCATCCAGCCGTGTTTCCTT
>NW_010526105.1:4012-4329 GCF_000687285.1 Phaethon lepturus | reverse complement strand
CCTGAGAGCCGGGGCGGCCCCAGCCAGCACCCCCTCTCCGGGCTCAACGGGCGCATCCGGAGCCTTGGAGCTGTGGGCTTGCAGAGAGCCGGGCAGCACGGGCCACCCGCACCGCTGCCGGAGAAACCTCAGGGGCAGACCCCGTGGTGGGAGGAGGGAACAGGGGTTGGCTTCTGGGCAAGCGTAAATCCCCCAGCGTGAGAGCCGCCAAACTCGCTGTGAGCGCGACCCGCCTTACACGGAGGCATGGAAGATGTTCACCATTTCCCCCCCTCGGCTGCCCTCCTGCTCCAACAGCCGGTGCTCGGGAGCGACAG
>NW_010526105.1:557-3950 GCF_000687285.1 Phaethon lepturus | reverse complement strand
CAAAAGGACAGGAAGCTTTGCAAGCCTCCAGCGTGGCTGGTTTCTGGGCCAGCTTGCTTTCAGCGTGGGGCAGTGTCTGTCCTTCAATCTACTCACTACGCTGCTGCGTGTTGGTGTAATGCGGTTTGGTGGTGATCCTTCAGGTGCTCACGGGACTTTTTTTGGGTTGAGATACATGCTGGGTATTCCAATACCTCTTTTAGGAAAGGGCTGCCCCAGGAATTTAGCACAGTAGCCCAGGAGCTGAGATTTCTAAATTTGCCCTGTCTGGTGGCATCTCTTCCAGGCTTAGATGTCAAATGGTACCAGCTTATCTGCTAGGGATGGGTGTTGTTGGCCATGTCTCACCGCTCACCCCCATCCCCTCTCAATACCCACACCCTGTCGGTGAATTGCTTTTGCATTAGAGGGGCTGGATCCTGTAAAGTCCCAAGTTCACCCTTGGACTCCAACACAAAGATGTAGACGCTCCTGTTCCTTCAAGCACAAAGAAATACAGTACAAAGGTCCACCGTGGATATAGGGACAACTCCCTCCGCAGCCATTAATGAGCGTAAGGGATAGAAAGATCAGTTTGTACAAGGAGCCCAGACCAGGCTGAGCTTTGACGGCTGGCTCAACCCAACAGACATGGCTAAGAGCCTGGAGATGTTGCAGTGTGTCACCTTGAGCCAGGCCTGGCATGAAGTCCCTCCACTGGTCCAGAAGGTACTACAGGGACCAGGCTGGCACAGGGGTTTGGCAACGGGACACACAGCTTGGCAGCTCTGCAGCCTTGTGGCCAGGCTGTTGATGAGCACTTGCTACCAACGGCTGTTGGGCAACCCATGGATAATGAATGTCTGGACAGCGTCCAGGTCTCAAGAGATAATGAAAACTGGTAACACAAAACGAGCTCTTCAGCAAGTCCCTTGGAGAGCGTGCTCTTCAGGAGCAATCAGAGATGCCATGCCTGTGCCAACCTCCCCGTTCAAGTGGCTTTCCTCTATAAGTGGTATTAGCAAAACTCTTCACAGCACCTCTGGGCATCCCTGTGGTGTCCCACCTCACCAAACTTCACCATAAGAATTCCAATGACTCTACCAAAATCTCTTAGTGGAGATTTAATAAATTGCCAAGTGGGGAAATATATGCATGGAAATGACTCTTGGAGTTACTGTCACCCTCAACCCGTCGGAGAACACACATCAGAGCACACGCCTGCTAAGCACTTCTCTGCCAGCCTGGAGAGGATTGTATTGAAACCCATCTGCTGCTCCTCAGTGTCTGAATGGACTCTGCCTGCCGCCTTGCTCGCTGAAGGTTTTTTTGGGTGTGTTCAAGCCCACAAGCCAGATATTTTGTTCAGACCCTTACTGGTTTTATTTTTGTCTAAGGGAGAAAAATGTCGAGGGGCTGTAGACTACCTTCTGCTGTAGAGCAAGGCAAGGAGAAGGAGATTGCAGCTAAATAGCCTGTCCTCCCTGCATTTATTTGGCTGCTTGCTGCCACAGCTCCTGCTTACTTGAAGGAGGATCCTGGTGAGTGGGGAACAGCTTTGCAGCAGCCACTGAAGACCCCCAACCCAGCTGCTGGAGGAAAAGCCAAGAAGAACCATGTCCTGCAGGCTTGGGGAGGCCATGAGCACTGCTTGGGAGGCCTTGCTTGGGATGGGCTCCAGCCTTCGGTGCTGGGACAGCTCTGCAGGGCTGTGTTACCACACACTGCATTGCTGCTCACGGCTCGAGCTGCTGTGATGGCCGCACGGGTGCTTCTGGATGGCTCATGCCACGTCTGTACAGCTGGGTCACCCTCCAAGCAGCTGCTCAGGCTCGGTGAGCAAGTGCAGAAGGGCAGAGAAGGGCTTCAGCCGGCCCTGGGCAGACAGGGAGCACGGCGGGAGGCTGGGCTGCAATCCTGCCCCTTGTTCCTGCCTCAGCAAGGCTCCCTTCCAGCCAACGCCACGCTGAAAGCACGAGAGGAGCCGGAACGGTTCCGACCAGGGCAGGACGCGTGGCAGCTCCAAGGCACAGGGCTTACCGCGCCGCGAGAGCCCGCTGCTGTGGCTGGCTCTCCGAGCGGAGTTTTGGGTGCTTCACAGAGCGTATTTTGGGCAGCGGCAGGCGTGGGAGCATTGCTCCAAGGCTCTGCTGCTGGCATGGTGGGGAGGGCAGTGGGGCCCAGGCTGGTGGCATGGGATGGGAGGGACGTGATTTGGGCTCTGCAGGGACAGGACTTGCCTCTCCCGAGTCACCACAGTGCACTGAGGTTGTCTCTGCATCTGCCCAGCTGGGACTTCTGTCCAAGCACAGAGAAGCTCTTGTTGACTTAGGTGGCCCAGGACAGACCCATCCTGAGCATCCCTGGCTGGTTGCTTGCTTGGCATTG
The DNA here is from genome assembly GCF_000687285.1 of Phaethon lepturus. Lineage (NCBI taxonomy): Eukaryota > Metazoa > Chordata > Aves > Phaethontiformes > Phaethontidae > Phaethon > Phaethon lepturus. Next base: position 1,583 of record NW_010526105.1, on the reverse strand, counting down.
CCCTTGGGGGATGAGCAAACGGTCTCATCCAGAACAAGCAACAGACGATGCCCTTTGCACCATGCTCTGGCCAGCAGCAGGATTTGTCCCAAAGGAAAGTGTTTCTGTGCATGAACATGGGCACTCGAGACAGGCTTGGAGGATGGACTTGCACCTTCTCCAGGGCAAAGTCCTCAATCCCTCAGCCAGCTGCAGACCCCAACATCTCCAGTCTGCAGCACTCCCCCCAGGTAAATCTGGGCTGACCTCTACTCCCTGTGGTTGCTTTAATGTCCTCCCAGGATCTGGGACTCCATCAGCTCTCCCAAAACAACTTTTCAAAGTCCAGCTGTGATTCTCCCTGCTGTAGCCACCATGCTGGTGAAGGTCACTGGCCATGCAGCAGCACCCAGCCATGAACTAGCAGAGTTGCAAACACACACATCACGTCCTCCTCCCATTCCTCCAAGTTACAAAACCAGCAGGGTTTGGAGCGCCGGGAAACTCAACTCCTCTCTTGATTGAGGTAAAGCATCATCATTTTGACTCAGTCCTATTTAAACTCCTGGCTGCTAATAAATGAGACTCCAAGAGACAACCACAATCCACAAAATCAGAGCTGGCCCCACCATCACGGAGCAGATGGGGATGTAGCTGAGCACAAGAGGCTGAGCACGGCCAGGACATCATGCCCACCTGGCCAGGAGGTGTGTCAGGAGGTGGTGGAAGAGGTAAAAGGGGGGTGAGGGGAGAGGAACAGCCCTGGGCAGCCCGTGGGATGGGCTCGTCCTGGTGCCTGCCCCTCATCCTGCATGGAGGCTGCGCCGGGGGCTCCGGCTTGGGGTGGGGGCAAGGCAGAAATGACACAGCCCGGCCATTTCCACAAGACCAGCTTTAATATCAGTCATGAGAACGAGGAGAAAGCACAGAATCCGTTAATGGGAAAAAAGAAAAAATTAAAAAATTAAAAAAAAAGAAAAGAAAACAGAAAAGAATCCCACCGCCCCGTGCCCACCTGCCGCAGATGGACTATCCAGGCACTGCCGA
>NW_010526105.1:0-526 GCF_000687285.1 Phaethon lepturus | reverse complement strand
CCGGCAACGCAAGCGGGGGGCGGCGACCCGAGAGCGACCCGGTGCGGCCCCTCTCCAGGAATGCTCACCTTGGGGTGACTGGTAGCGCTGAGGAGCCCCGGCGGTGGCCCGGCCTCGGGGGACCCGGCTTAGCTTAAGATTCATCACAGACTGACACGAAGGACAAGAACGTAAGAAGAATCCAAGAGCTGCGACTTTTTGTTTCTTTATTCTAATTCAGCCTACGACGTTAGTAATGGTGATTTCAGGGGATGGCTGGGCCCGCGAGTTCCTTCTTGTAGTGAAAATCAGAGACTGTAAAGAGGAACAGAGCTTATAAAGACAGATAGGAATATATTGCCATAAAAAGAACTGGCATGCAACTGCTTTTTTTTTTGTGGTCTCTTTGTTTTGTACAGTTCAAAAATGAGCTGCTGCCTTCATATCTTGAAGACAACCCCCCCACAGGAAAGGACAACACAAGTCAAGTCCAAGGCGCCTCTCGCTTGGTTTTGGCAGAGTATATATATAATATATATATTTATTT
>NW_010526104.1:31514-36494 GCF_000687285.1 Phaethon lepturus | reverse complement strand
ACCTTAGTGATTCTGTGATTCTGTGATACTCATTCTGCAAAACTGTTCAGTTATTTTTAAAGTTTTTAAAAAAGTACTAGAAATTATTCTGTTGGCTCATAGTGGACTGAATAACTGAACAGACTACAGCTGCCTTGTACTCGGATGAAAGCTTGCCCTGGGGTTTCAGGTGTCTTAGCTGTGACAAGTTTTCATCCAGTTTGTTGTAAATTATGGGTGGAAATAACAAAAAAGAGTCTTTATTTATTGTGTAGCAGGTGGAAGCCAAACAGCAATAATTTTATCTAAGAGAGGCATATAAGACTTTCAAAGTTGTAGGCCTCAAAAAAAAAGTATATAAAAATAGTTTTTACAGACCTCAGCATTTTACATGAAATTAATTCTATTCTTCATGCTGAACACCTAATTTTTCCCATTAAGTCCAACAATGATTGTCATACACAAAGTGGAGATATCTGCTTGGGTACAGCACTAAGGAAATCGAGGTTTCCTAATAAGTATAGATAATACTTTCAAATCTCCCATAGCCAAGTAATTCTTACAAAAAACCATAGCACTGAAAGGACAAGTTTGCAAATAATTGTAGATTAGTATAAAAAACTTTTAATCCATACAAAGCAGAAACCTGATGGTCTCTGAAAATTTTAGGAAGGAGAGCTTGAACAAATTCCTATGATACAAGAGCTAGAGGGCATGGAGTTAGTCAGTGCTTTCTTCAGCTGTCTCACATAGATAACTATGGGGTCAGAAAAACAACAAAATCCATCCTGCAGGGAGTTGTTCAGTGCCAGAATACCTTTAGGATAGTTTACAGCAAATAAATCACATAGTGGGAGAAGGTCGTTCTAATTTAATGTTTGTGTGAGTAGACAAAATATGCTTATTTTTTATAGTTGCCAATCCTTCCCTTTACGAATATGTTTAACAATATTGTGCATTCTATACATATCTACTTGTATCCTGCCTTACTGTGGCTTGAGTTTGGAGTGATTCAAGGCAATTCAAGGCCTATTCTGCAATTTTTGAAATACATGGAGTGGCTTAATAAAATTAATGCCTTTACATATTGATGACTCTCTACTTATGTCTTTAGAACACCACAGTTACAACAACACTTGTACCATTACCTGCTGGAAACTTTGTTTTCTGATTTGTGTATAAAAATGAAGGATTTGCTCAGACCTCCCTGTTTTTCAGTTTTGATGCTACAACTGATTCTACTAATTAGCAAAGAATTAGGGAACAGACAAATGCATAAATAAAACAGATCTTCTGTAGGAGGACTAAGATATTCTGAAATCAGTGTTTTGATGTGTATATGCAGTCTTTTTCCAAAATTATTTTTGTTTAGATTATGGCATTCCTACACAGAGAAACTGGGGGAGGTAGAACTGTTAAGTAGAATGAAGAAAGATATAGCACCAACTTCAGGTCTGTCATAACAGATATGTAAAACTCTTCCAGCATTTTGGCTGAACACACAAATGGATGGAAAGTTATGTGGACCTATGGAGGACTTCTCAGAATTGTGAGCAACACAGACTAGTCAAGGCATTGTTGTCCTTCCCACGCCTATCACACACCACAATTTTATGATATCCCTTGGCAAGAGGCTTTGAAGACAGTCATCTCAAAGGTTTACTATTGTGTCAAGAATTTGTGTACAAAGTATGATCATTTTGTTTAGTCTCAGTCAAAATTCAGTTTTAGTACATGCATTTAAGCCATTCACATTTTTCTGTGAAGAATATCTGCTGATATAAGACATAAGATTCAGTGGATGGGTCATTTTACAGTAAAAAATGCGTATTGATTCACAAAATAGCAGAGGAGGTGACTCTCAGTCACTCAGTCAAAGAGCTGTTAATTGACTAATCAAATACAGTGCAGAGTTCCTCATCCACCCAATTGGCATTTGTGTCTCTGAAGACATAAATTTGTCTTAATTTAGGTATTGAGACCATTCTTCAAATGTTTGCAGTAAATATGTTTTGGAAGGAAAGATTAAGTCTGTCTGAATCTCCTGAAGGACTGTAAGAAGCTTAGTTACTAAAAGCTAGCATTTTCTATCAGAAAACTAGTCTGTCCCTGAGGAGTAAAATCTAAGACAGAGAATACTCTAGGTGAAAAAATTCCTCACCAGCTATATAAAGAAAGCATCTACAGAATGTCAGCTGCATACAGGAGACTGTCCAAGAACGTAATATCTTTTATTAGGCCACGTGACAGAGCTGGGAAAACAGAAAAGCTTTCAGCTACATATATCCTTTATGTCTTCAGGAGAAAAGCCTAAAATTTTGTCTCTATTCCAGCTGTATTACTTGGTCCAATAAAAGCAGATTTGATTTGCATTCAATTATAACTTCACTTGCTCAAGGAATGATTTTGAAAGTTTCCCCATCTACAGTGGAGAGTAATCTAAAAATGGGGATTCTGGTGCAGCTTAGTAAAAGTGCTTAGCTCCCCAATGTGTCTTCCAGAGTACCCACAAAGTAGGAGAATATATCTGCACAGAAACTGTATTTGCAGAAATGTCTTCAAGTGATTGGTGATAAGCAGAAAGATGTTTTCCATGGAACAAAACTGTAAGTACCTACCTGAATCCTTCTAGTTCAATAGGAATCTGATTCTTGTAAGGACCAAGAGTTATGTCTTACACAATTTTGAGGGGGATATAAAAGTAAGAAAACTCAAATTAAAATTTCTATCTGTGCATTAGAAATAAGCTGGAAATAAGGCGAATTATAGATCTGCTAACTGAGTGGGGAAGAGTTATGATGGCCTGATGAAGTCCAAGTGTTCAATATCCTGTACTTGATACCTTATCCAGTCTTTAAAATAAAGATTGTTTTTCATGCATAATGCAAGTTTAATAACAGGAGAGAAATGCATACCAAAATAGCAAAGACATTAATGAATGTTCAGGCAGTTTAGACACACTTAAGTCAGCAGAGCCTGATGCCTCCTAAGGCATTAAGGAAACTGTTGAAGTAATCTCTGAACTATTGGTGATTATTTTTGAGTACTTGTGAAGTAGGTTCTGAGAAATTAAACACAGCTTAAGCTTAGAATACATTAAAAAAAAAAAAAAAAAGCAGAAGCTCAGGAATTATAGACCAATAAGCCCACTTAATGCCTGGAAATATTTAATATCAGAACAGTTTCCTGGCTCCTTAGGTATAACAAGTTCATAAGACATAGCCACCATAGACCTGTTACTGGCTTTGCTGTGTCAATAACAAAGAATGTCAGACCAATTTGGGGAGGAGGGAAAATGAATGAGATTCCTCTTGATTTTAATAAGGTTAACATGTAACAGGAACTTTCTATACAGCAGCAAAGGAAATATGTGGCAGAGAAACTAAACAAAATTAAACTCTGCCGTCAGATTAGTTATGAATGATTGACTGTCAGGCCATAAAGGCATTCTGAACATGGGCTGTCAATGTGTTTCTACTTGCTGCTATATTAATGACTTGGATGACAGGATAAGGAAGACACTGATGAAATCTGAAGACATGAAGCTGGAGGGAAGTATTTGCAAGTGCTTCAGACAATGGGGTCAGAATTTTAAAAGGTCTTGATACACTGATGGAACAATCTGGTATGTGAGACAAAATTTGATACAGACAAGTGCAAAGTGCTACCTTCTGGAAGAAGAGAGCAAATGCATAAATATGAGCTTTGTAATAATTGACTAGATCGTGTTTCAAAAGAAAAGGAGTCTGGGGTGGCAGTGACCAAAAACTGAGTACAGATAACACAGTGACAAGACAAATCTGACTCTTGTCAATATTAAGAGGTGTTATAAAGAATAAGGATTATTCATTCTCCTCGGCATTTGCAGGACTTTTGCTCTGTTTTGCATGTTACACTTAAACAAAAATTAGGAGGATAGAAACAAGACACATCTGAGGTTTAGAAACTTCTAAACAAATATTTAAGGGTTATAATTTTAATTTAGAAAGGGTGGTAGAAGAAGCAACATAATAACAATTCTCTAATAGTTAAAAAACAGATACAAAGAAAAATAATTATTAACCTCAGCTGGACACAAGCTTGGTAGACCATGAGAAATTGTGACCACTGATAGTGGCCCATGGGGAACGTCTGCATAAGGCTATGACACTGTCTGGGGTTCTCACAGTCCCCATTGGCAGGGAGCATTTTGATTTCATGCTGCATCTTTCTTAGTGATGTAGTTGACAAGCTTGGCTTACTATGGTTCTGAACATCCTTTTGTATGACAAATCAGTTTGCTGCACTTTACTTATAAGAGTCACCCAGGCATATACTGGCATTTCTCTTTGTGCTTTGCAGATGTGTTATGTATACTCTATTCCAGAGAAAATTCCTTTGTAGGCATGATGGCACCACATTTGAAAACATGAATTGTCTCTGAATCTCCCAAACAGTCAAAGCCCCTTTATTATAAAGTTCTAACAGAAGCTAAGACCAAGATCACAGAATCACAAAATCACAGAATCATTAAGGTTGGAAAGGACCTTTGAGATCATCAAGTCCAACTGTTAATCCAATGCCACCATGTCCCCTAAACCATGTACTGAAGTGCCATAGCCACATGTTTTTTAAACACTTCCAGAGATGGTGACTCCACCACCTCCCTGGGCAACCTGTTCCAATGCTTGACCACCCTCTCGGTGAAGAAATTTTTCCTAATATCCAATCTAAACCTCCCCTGGCGCAACTTGAGGCCATTTCCTCTCGTCCTATCACTAGTTACTTGGGAGAAGAGACCAACACCCACGTCGCCACAACCCCCTTTCAGGTAGTTGCAGAGAGCGATAAGGTCTCCCCTCAGCCTCCTCTTCTCCAGACTGAACAAGCCCAGTTCCCTCAGCCGCTCCTCATAAGACTTGTGCTCCAGACCCCTCACCAGCTTCGTTGCCCTTCTCTGGACACGCTCCAGCAACTCAATGTCCTTCTTGTAGTGAGGGGCCCAGAACTGAACACAGGATT
>NW_010526104.1:15734-31427 GCF_000687285.1 Phaethon lepturus | reverse complement strand
TGCAGGCCAGGAGGCTTGTGGCCTTCTTGCCCACCTTGGCACACTGACGGCTCATATTCAGCTGCCTGTCAACCAGCTCCCTCAGGTCCTTTTCCTCTGGGCAGCTCTCCAGCCACTCCTCTCCAACCCTGTAGCGTTGCATGGGATTGTTGTGACCCAAGTCCAGGACCTGACTCTTGGCTTTTTAAACCTCATACAGTTGACCTCAGCCCATCAATCCAGCCTGTCCAGATCACTCTGCAGAGCCTTCCTGCCCTTCAGAAGATCAACACTCCCCCCCAACTTGGTGTCATCTGCAAACTTACTGAGGGAGCACTCAATCCCCTCATCTAGATCATTAATAAAGATATTGAACAAGACTGGCCCCAGAGCCAAGGCCTGGGCAACGGCCGCCAGCTGAAATTAGCGCCATTCACCACAACTCTCCGGGCTCGGCCATCCAGCCAGTTCTTTACCCAGTGAAGAGTAAACCTGTCTAAGCAACGAGCCGCCAGTTTCTCCAGGAGAATGCTGTGGGAGACACTGTCAAAGGCTTTACTAAAGTTCAGGTAGACAACATCCACAGCCTTTCCCTCATCCACTAGGCAGGTCATCTGGTCATAGAAGGAGATTAGGTTGGTCAAGCAGGACCTGTCTTTCGTGAGCCCATGCTGGCTGGGCCTGATCCCTTGGTTTTCCTGCACATGCCCTTTGAGTGTCTTCAAGATGAACTGCTCCATCATCTTCCCTGGCATGGAGGTCAGGCTGACAAGCCTGTAGTTCCCAATATTTGAAAAAAATTAAGGGTCCATGCTCCAAGAATGGAATGATATGTTAAAGTGGGTGAAACAGCCCTGTGCCCTCAAAATGTCTTTATCCATGAACAGCTACTAAATGAATACTTGTTTAGCTAGCTAGTTAAATACTGTGTCTTGACATTTTGATCCTGAATATCCACAATATTTTTACATGAAAATATTTTTAGATGGAAGAGTGAGGAATCGTAAGTCCAAAAGAAAATACAGCAAGGCTAGGATTCAGCACTTTTAGCTTCAGCCTCTAAAACCCTAGGCAGCCACTCTAAGTTGCTTTGTCTCCTTCCGTAATCAAAGCAGAATCACAGGACCTGGCAGAGAGCAGTTCATTCCACATTCCATAATGACTGTAAGTTTGGTAGATGAATTTTACCTCCCAGGTTCTTACTTCTCTGATTATAAGTAGAGCCTTGGTGATTGGCTTAGACTAATACCTAATTTAAAGTTGGAAGAGATTGATTCTATTATAACTAACTGAGCTTATTGCTTAATTGTTTATATTTACACAGATCTGAAAAGTCAAAGAGAAATGAACATTGATTAATATGCAACACATACAGATTTTTAAGTGGTTGAAGATGTTAGATATGAAAAGAGAGATAAAATTATCTTTGGACTAGAAATATGAAGAGATATCAAAGGTAAAAAAAAAAAATCCATCAGTGTCCTGAGCAATTACCAAGACAAAAATTTACTGACAAGCTCCAAAACTGTCCTGAAATAGGAATTTACTGAACATGAAGTACATGTTCTGCAACTTCTGTATGATCAAGATAATAAGCAGTTTTTAAAATAACACAAATAATAGGTCTTCTTTTGTGACCAAAATGTTAAAGGCCATTAAACAAGACCTAATCAGGACAGTGCTATATCAACAGCATTAATTAATTAAGGAATACTGTGAAATAAATATGCCAATGTACAAAGGGTGCATTTTACTTACCTGATAATGTAGGCAGAAATTACCTATTCCTGATTGTTATGGTATTTTCCAGAAGAGGGAGTTAGAGAAACACTCATGACTTTCATAAAAGAAACATGAATCCATTTCATTGCTGCTCCCTGAACTGTGCACCCTGCACTGAGACTCTGCAGAACTGCCATTACAGATGGAGATGCTCCTGAAAGCCACCTTCACTAGAGTTACCTAAAGCAATTGCAAGTCTTGAAGTTTACTTATGCCAGTGGCTTTCTTCTTCTAATTCTGTCAATAGAAAACAATTACAACACCCTCTCAAACTGGAATTTAAGGTGATCCTTGGTGTTACAAATTAAATGTCAGGCATGGATATCTGAACAAAACTGTATTCATTCAAATATAGTTGAAGAGGCCTTTGCAGAATTTTATTTGGTGAATCACCTGTTTAAAAGAAAGAATTTGAGACACTGTCTGTCATAGGTAATATCTTTTAGCAAGCTGATTTATCTGAGTAACTTTTCAGATAACAAATTAAATTTTCAAAAGCTAAACTGAAAGTGTGTATCAGACTGCAGGGGAGTATATTATAAATGACTTAAGGCAGTTAGACATTCTTTGATTAATACTAGTGAATTATATGATTAATAGATTAGTTTAGGAAATTCTAAATTGCCTGTATGGTCAATATTTTAATAAACCAAGCACAAAATAAATCATAATTGGACATGCTTCCTATAAAATACTGACAACATTCAGAATGTCCTTAATTGGGTATCATGTCCATGCTTTTTTCCAGATAAAAGAAGATATTTTTGCAAGGTCTTTTTTCGTTGCCTCCCTCCACTCTGTACTCTTCTGTGTTCTCCTGTCGTACATTTTGTGTTCTAACCCTCTCAACAGAAAATACAATTTTAAGAAGAAAAAGAATGATCTTTCAGACTTTTTACAGAAAATATTTTAATATGTGTAGCAGTGTGTGGAATGTGCAAAGAAAACTCTCTAATGCAAGTGTTCTGCCTTTACATGCTATTACCAGATGTGTGGAACAACTACCTAATGCAACAGCTAAGATGGCAATTTATGCATTAAATGGTATTATTGAATATCATTTGCCTCTATTGTCACATCCTTATTACTCGCTACAATGTGCAGGATCCTTCCTAGCCTGGGTAGAGAGCAGAGAACAAAGGAGACTAGAGTGACCTGACGTCCAGGTACCCTGGAATTAATCCCAAATTAATCTGCCTTTCCTGTAAGAGCTATTTGTTCAAGTGCTGCTTGGCACTACTTACAATACCTCTAAAAATGTGCTACTGAGACACCTGCCTTAACAGTTTAAATATTAACCACCTCCTATTAACATTTGTTGTTTCCTTTGTCACAGTGGAAAGGAAGCAGCATGTGGTGTGTGTATACATGTGTGTGTTAAAGTTCAAACTATATCTCAGGAAATGAAAAAAGCATTCAGCTTCACAAAACAGGTGGAAGCACGGCAGAGATTTATAGAGGATGGGATTGGTTACCTTGGAAACAGGTTTGAATTCTGTCATCAAACAACAAGATGCTCAGTGTTGACCTATTTCCAGATACTGTGTACGGATTTAAGGTGGAACTTTTTGCAAAGTTTATACAAAAAGGTCTTCCTATCAGCATGGAGTATTTGTGTCTGCTTCAGTGCGTTACTTTGTTTCCTCAACACTTGTAAGACTTTGAAGTGAGATAGTTGAGAACAGAAATGTAAAAGGTAGAAGGATGTGGTAATCTCCTCAGCAAGAATTTGTTTCCAATGTATCTGAACTACTTGTAAACACTTAAAAAAATTTTGGCCAACATACTATCTTCTTTAAAATAACTACTTAATGAATACAAGTAAACAATTGTTTATGGAAACAAGCTACTCGCCATCCTGTTACAGAATTTAAAAACCTGAGATAAAGTTCCAGCAGATATTTAGTATTATTTTGTCTTCCATGACCTCAGTTCCAAAGGTTTGCTTTATTTTTGTAAGAACTGACATTTTACATGGCATTTTTCCATGAAGCCTATTACAACCGGCGTTCAGTTCTGATAAGACCTTTAATGCAGTGCATTAACAATAGAAGAGTAACTGTGACTAAATCAATCTACCTTTCATATCATATACTATTAAGCTTCAGGGTACAGGAAAGTGAAAACAGAAAGGATCATTAATGTGGTGATCATACACACACAAATACAGATGGAGAGCATGTGTACAGCACCATGTGTTACTAATTTAGGGACCCTCCTAGGCAGTCTGGATGTCTAAGTGACACAATGCAACACAGCATCACATAGAGCGTGACATCAAATCCCAGAAGCAGTCAGGTTGCCTGCCTGGTGCATGTACAAATTATCATCTGGGCTGAACTATTTTGGGTAAATTTACTCTCTGTTCTTTGGCATCATCAAAATCCCAAGCTGGGGAATGAGCAGAAATAAAGGAAAGCCAAAAACTCACCAACTGAAATTCAACAGAACATGATGAAGGAAGAAAATAATTGGGAACTGCATAAAGCAATACAGTGAAAATAGAATTGGGCTGCATTCCTAATGTACAGTTCGTATCATCATACCTAAGTGCTAATGTGCATTTTAGAGCCATTCTTAAGGTCATGGTATATATTGTATTTTCTGAAGCCATCCACATTTTAGTAATTTCCAAGGAGAACAGATGGATTTGTTTGTGGTAAGGTATGTTTCTTGCAAGGAAATATATTAAAGGTTATATGTTTGCAGCATTCAAAATGCCAAGATTTTATTTATCTTAAAATTTCTCATAAAACTCAGCATGAGATATTGTTGGCCTTCATGGTCCTTGGTAAAGGGCTGAAAACATTTAAAACACCAAAAAACCTGCAAAGGTACCTCAGAGCCTCAACTCGTGGAAACAAAACAAAATGGTGTCCTTTGCAAGCCACACAGTTCCTTTCATCATAAAGTCTTACCAGTTTTGAGAGAACAAAGTATTTTCTTCACTATGATATTTTTCCCCCCAGTTCTTACTTTGGTAATTACATTCTTTCAAAGATAAAAGAGAAGATTCTTGGACCGACTGAAATATTTTATGTTATATTGGCCACAGAAACAGGACTTGCCCAGCCCAATGATGTAACCAGCTGCAGGTCAGATAGGTTATGGTCCCTACCTGCATACAGAGACCAACTTGGCTTTAAAATGCTGGGCACGTATCTGGCAGAGCATAGCTGAAAATTATTATCAGAACTTTTATTTATAGTCCTTCTTCAGTATGCACTGTGTTCAGTTTAGATAATTATTGTAACTTTTACAACACAGTTTAAAAATCCATCATAAAAATCATTCATACGAACAAAGTATCAACAATTAGGTTATAAACTCTTTGCAGTTCACAATGCCCCCAAAGTCCAATTGTTTGCTCTTCCTGTTATGTATTGACATACAAGTAGAAGTAGAATATTCTACAGACCTCATTCTCATCTCCTTCCATTACTCTAATTAACTCAGTCTAGTTGAAGATTAACACCTTCCTTCCTAGGACATCTGTCAATGGTGTATCATCACAGATTACATTTTACTTAAAGCAGAAATCTTTTGTAAGTCAATACTTTCATGTTTGTGACCCAATTCTTCCCTGGATTTTTTTTCTTTTTTTGGTCATAGCTCAGTACAGATCAGCAACATCAAAAATCAGGTTGAAACGTATGCAGGGAAAATGTGCTGCTCAACAGCACAGTTGCTTAAGCTGAAGAGCTTGAAACCCAACTATTTCTTCAATTCTGAATATTGAAAAATTATATTCTACTGGTAGATCTTCCAAGTACTGCTTTAACAGTCATACATATTTGAAAATGACAATAAAGCACTCTGGATGTATAATTTGTGTGAGGTATAGCCAAAATAATTACACAATATAATGCTGATCTATAAATTACCTACTTTAAGTCTTAACTTGCTCAAGAAATACAGTGCCAATGTCCTCTTAATGACCGTAAGAAGCAACGTGCTGGATGAAGTTTTTTTAGGTACTTTAAAACCCAGTGTCTCTGTCTTTTACACGTGTAAGACATTAAATAAGTTGAATGTGCTTTGCTCAACAGATGCTCTGATGTTTGTTATGTTTCTAGTTTGTACTATATTTGCCACCTGCTCACCAAGTTACAGATACATGATTAAATAGTATTGTGTTTAAATAAATGGATATTATGAATTAGCTGCTGCAGTGAATTAATACATAGAGCAAAGCAATAAATATCTGGAGGAAGAAACAAGCTCAACTACAGTGTATTTTATTTTAATTTTTCATCTCCATGGTTGTATATATGTCAGAAGGCATATATTTTGACATATTTTAATGTGAATATGACATTTTGTCTTAGAATTTGTCTGGAATTTGTTCAAAACTTGACAAGTTTTTATTCTTGAACCCCATCACACAGTGGTCTGAAGCTCTGCTGATGACGTCAAGGACGCCAGTGCTCCAGGATGTTTGGCCAGCCCCAGCACATGCTCTGGTTGAGCAGACAGATTCCTGCAGCTTCTAAATACAACTTGCCTGGTTTTAAATTGCCCCTTGCCTGGAGGCTGAGAAACACTGCTCTTTTGTGTCAGCACAAAATGTGCACCACTTGTGAGCTGCCAGTGAAGATGTGGAGAGTTTCCCAAAATGGAAAATGGATGGAATGAATGCAGCCAATCCTGCTGACCTGATGAAAGCCCATCAGAACCACTTTGTTTCTCAATTCTCTTTCTTCAAAAAAGTGAAATGTTTCTTACCATTTTTTCCTATCCTTCTTAAGCATGGTTCTCACTATTCACACTCTTAACCCCACCTTTCTTATAGCCATTTAATTTGGGCCTTTTATTTTGCACTCATGCTTTTTTCTTCTTTGTTATATAGCCATCTCCCCAAAAGCCAAAGACCAAAGAAATAATCTATGTCCCCCAAATATCCTAATTTACACCTTTATGTGTGCAGAGAACAAGCAGAAAAACACAACAAAATAATTAGTTACCTGATTTAACAGAAAACATACCATCTCATTTTCTTCATGCCTTTTGCTCCTTTCCCCCATCTAAACCCCAAGCAAAACTGAAAGACGTTCCCAGCAGACTTCATTGCCAAGGCTCAGAAGGCAACCATGTACTCCATGGTAAGGTATGTGTACATTCTTTACAGAGTTTCTCTCTTTCCACTTCCTTAGTTTTCTTGATTTTTTTATGAAAGCAGAATTCAATTAAAAAAAATAATCCCCCCAAAATAGTAATAAAAAGAAATGCTAAAAGTGCTGATTAACTGTTGAATTAAATAAGCAATACTCCAAGCATTCATATTTTTCAGGGACTTAATTAGGAAGCACTGGCTGATTTCATCCTTGATGGCCTTAGCTATAGATGAAAATGAGAAAGAAAAAGACATTTAAAACCTAATTTTTAACAGAATGGAGGACTTCAGCTCTCCCTGCAGCAGGTTCTTATGTGTATGAAATTGGCCATGGCTGTAAAAATGGAAAAAATCAAAAAGGAGAAAAAACAATGTAATGAATCAATAGATTTCAATTAAGTATACCTAGGAAAATGTGACAGTTCTTTCAGCACAAACAAAAAACTCCAAAAAGCAATACAGTACAAAGTGAAGGTAATGAAATCTGTATTGACTGATTGACTTAACAATGTTTAAAAGTGAATCCAAACACTTGTGTTGATGAGCATTTCTCTCCCTAGGATTCTCATACAGAATGTATTGAGTTTGTTTTCCTGTTCAATTCTTACCACATATGAAGAGTGCTGCATTTCCTGGAGTTTTTAATTAATAGTCGTATCAGTGATCCCTAATAACAACAATTTGAATATATTTGAATATCAAAATAGTTACTTTATGATGCCATTTACCTCCTTGTAACTTTTACTACTAGGAAAAGATCCTTTTATTCAAAATTGAAATCAGGAACTTTAGTTCAAGTAATTCAAATCTAGGGGAGATCAGTGTTGACTCCACTATAAGAAAGCATTATTAACAGGGTGAATGAGCATAGGAAATATAGAAACAAATTGGACATGTACATTCATCATGAAATAAGGCAGCTAATGACTCAAGTATTCTACTAAATAAGAATGAGCCTAGATTATAATTTGCCTTGACAGGTTTTTCAGCTTGTAAATCTTAATTTTTATTAATTTCTTCCAACATCTTTATTAAAGAAAATGAAATCTAGAAACGGTTTTCAATATACTGTATTTTGATGAGATTGCTGCACATCCAAAGACCTTGGCCTTTACAAAGGCAAAAACCATCTGCAAGTAGTAAAACTGTGACAGGGACCCACACAATTCTCGGATTCTACAATAACGTGTTAATCCAGCATGCCCATACATGTGGATGTCACATCTGCATGACTGGCTGGGCACAGACAGAAGCTAGCAAGGTCTGTCCATGGCTGAGGAATAAGCTGGCTGCATGTGAAGCAGCTTTAGTCTGGAAGACATAAAGGCAAACTTAGTCACTTCCTCTGTACGTGACTGTAGGACAGAGGAGCATGAGATGCAGTATCCAGATGTCCCCACTTTGCACACCTCATCAAAATATGAAGCGCCTTGACCTACCCAGTAATTTAACATAAGCCTTTACTTTAATCACCTTTCTGTAGTTCATGGGACGAGCCGTAGTACCTGAAATTCTTCCTTTGGGTAGCAGTGTGGGTTACCAGCCATGCACAGAGCTGTGTTCTTACAGCAGGGTGCTGCCCATACAAGTGGGGATGACTATGCTACTCCAAGCCATGCCAGCACTCCTTCTTGGATAGCAGAGTTCGCTGCTGCTTCAAGCTGAGCGTGCTTTGAAAGCGCATTCTAGCCTTTTAATGCTCAGGAAACGATTTTGTGGAGAAAGGACTGTCATTATCAGCTTCGTTTTTGTGCTATGGATATACCAGATCAATACTGAAACCCCCTTGTTTGGTCTCTTGCTGCACCGCTCTCAAGACAACCTTTGCTGTCAGAAAAGTCAACTTCAGCAGTTTATTATATAAAATCAGACTGAAATGCAAAAGACCTGCTTCAGAGGCTTTCCAGCAATATTTATGTGTCCATGAGTGGGCTCTGGCAGACCCTAAGTGAAAACAGAACCATCATTCCAAGACTTGTTCAAATATATTTTACAAACCTCATTCTACTTTAGGAAGTGCTCTCAGTTTACAGCATTCTTCTTCTTCCTAGCAAAAGCCTTTTCCTTTCCTCCTTTATCCCTTCCCATAAATCCTTTCACCAGTTAAGTGAATTAGGAATAAACTCCATTTTTGGAAGAGGAGTCTCGAGAAGATGCTGGTGTTCTGGACTCAGGAGAAAAACTAAGAACACGAACAAAAATGAAGCTGTCAATAGGTTAACGGGTGAGGAAGTAGAGTAGTGAGAAAAGATTTTTAAAGAGCTGCAGTGGAAACTAGGGAGAGACATCAGCATGAGGGGATATATGAATTAAATAAAGATCAATAACAGGAATACCAAATAAAGACAAGCTTCCAGCAGCAGTTCCCCAGTGATTTTGATGGGTGAGCCCTCCTGCTCCATCCCAGTCATAGTCTACTATATGTTCAAGCTGTAGGGGATGACCCGTGCTGCCTCATTCCCAAGCCCTCACTTAGCTCCCTCTGGTTATTGGCATTTTCTGGTTCCTGGAGGTCCCTGCAATATGTCCTGCAGCCCTGTGACCCCACTCCGGCTGCAAGGACTGTGTACTCTCAGCAGGAGCTGCTGCTCATCCCTACTGCAGAAGCTGACTTGGATATCTGATCACCTTCCAGTCCTTCTCTACTAGAAATACATCTGCTTTCCAACATAACTACCACACTTGACAAACACCTTTGCTCCTCCTTGGCTGACTTGGAGGATCTATTTCTTTTTTTCAGGTCCCTTCTTTAAAAAACTCATTTCTGTCGATTTTGGGATTTTGCTATCCTTTCCAAAAAGGAGACAGGTCCTCAGGTCACTCTGTGTACACTCTCTGATTGTGGTGTGGGCCAGCAGAGACACCTTTTGGTCTCTTTGAGAGAGTCACAGTTTTGTCACCCTCTTGCACAGTTCCCTTCTGCCTCCTGGGACATTTCACATTAAGATGGCAGGACAGCTCTTGTAAACTATGACTGTGTGACTTTATTGGGAAAGAGAGAAATATTTAAGTATAGAACTGGAATTAAAACAAATTAATCTTCAACTTGCAGTTTAGATAGTATAATAAAAGAGCTTGTAATATGTTCCAAGTTTCTTGAAAATATGAGCCCTGGAAGTTCTTTCCTTTGGGATGGTAAATATCAAGACACCTAAATAATTTAAATTTTAAAACCTCACCTTAAATGTGAGGAAAAGATTAGGTTTTGTTTTCTTAGTAACACACTGGATCTGGAAAGACTGTTTTACTGCGGTAGACAGTATGAAAGCCCTTTAACAACCTCAGATAAACCCAGACTTCCCCTCTAGCCATTGTACCCATGTCTTTGTTTTCATATGTAAGCTTTGACTGCAGTAACTAACCCAGTGAAGTGTCTCCATGGAGACTGAAAAGTAATTTTAAACACCCATGACTTTCAGAATATAAATCTCTCTTAACAGATATTGTATGAATTTTCAGCTAAAGGCAAAGTTTCCTGACCATTCTTGGTTACTTCTGTGTTTTCTGTAATCTGCTCACGTAAATACACACATAGACAACAAAGTCTGTGAGATTATACAAAATGAATTAGTGTTTGTGTTTAAGATGAACTACCAATACTTATTTCCCTTGATCTATGAAGCAAATGTCTTTAAATCTGCTCAGAAATATAACTTTAACTGCTATGTAAAGGTTGAACATCCGTTGTTTAAAAGCTCAGAAAAAACATAGATAATAAAGGCTGTACTAAATACAGAGAGAGGTTAAAATGACTAATTTCTGTTTGTGCATCTGAAAATATAATACAGAAGTGATATTATTTCTCTCAATTTTTCCACAATTGAATTTTCCACATCCAATTTGAATCTATGACTTTTTCTTTTTTTTTTTTTAAATAACAGATGCAGGTTTCTTGTGAGTGACTTGTCACTGGGTCTTAATGACGTGTTTGTTGATTCTTGTCGCAGCAACCAAACCTGAAAAGACTAATATTAAATATTACATCAAAGGAAGGTTTGTATCCCCATCCTTTCTGGCTGGTTCATATTTTGTTCTCTCCTTTTCTCCCAGAGGCTGTAACATTCAATTCTAGTATCTCCTTGTGGGTAGCAAGGGAGCTGTAATACGCAGGTTCCTCTCACTGACTAGCAGCAGAAACTGCTAGAGTCCTGTTCTTTCTTCAGAATTGTTTTGAAACAGAATTTATTTGTGGGTTTTTTTCCATTATTTTCCCCTCCTTTAGTACAGTTTACCTCTGCTAATGTATACATATAGCTAAGTACGAATTTCATGTGTTCAATTAATATGGATTTTCCAGAGAGTTTTGCCCTCCAGGAACAACAGGAAAAACAACCACCTCACATGACAGATGCTAGTCTTGTTGTTTAGTGTACATCTGAAAGGCACAGTTTAAAATGTAGATATGGAAAAACCAGGGCTGTCATGCATATTTGTCTCTGCCAAACTGGGCCTGACATTAGTTTTGTAAGTAGTATGATTTTCCAAGGGAGCCATTCCCTATCATTTGTTTTTTAATTGATATAACACTTTCTTTTTACTTGCTGTGAACAAAACACTGTAAATAGAGATTTATAGTGCAAGTGACAGGAGGTAATTCAAGATAAAATCCATTGATTTATTTTTCCCTTTGGAATACGTTCCTCTTATGATGTGAACTCATGGCAGAGCATGTTTGCTACAAGCAGAGGGGAGTGGAGAGCTTATGAAAGTCTCCCCTGCTGTGAGCATTGGACAGCTACAACTCTTCTTGTGATTTCATGTGTCTATCAATCAAATTTTAGCTGCATTTTAAAAAATCCTGGTGGTAGCAAGAAAGAGGGAAGAAAGAAGTGAGATCCCTATTGTCCCTGGTAAAGTTACAGCTGACCTGATATGAAGCAGCATCTGCATCTCCACACTTTGCTTGGTGTTTCCAGGAGTTATGCATAGACCCAGTACCTTCTAATTCCCTCTCTCCAGCTCCACAGAAACCACAGTTCGCAATCTCCTGTTGAAGCACTAATGTATAGATGAAATCCTTGTCACATGTGATCACTGGGCTGTCACTGTCTGACCCCTTACAATGAACATCCCTAAATTGCTGAGGCTATGTATGCTGGGTTTTGTCACAGGCAGAATTGCAATGACTTTGCAGGAATAATTTCTATTTAAAGTCCATACTACATGAACTAAGCACTGAAGAGCGATATCCAAGTTTGGGTGGAGCAAATGAGCTTAAGTATTAGAAACAGTGTTACCCCAGAATCTGCTGAAAATTATAGAAACCTGTAATTAAAACCATAAAACAATCGATTCGCAACATCTTCCTATCATCATAGATGCCTTTTTTTTTGGTAGGAAGATTTTGTTGCAGTATATGCTGCTCCTCAAATCTCTAATGATATGCTTGGCCCTTGAGTTTGAAATGCAAGGATACTCTTTTTCTGGGTGTGCTGGGAGAAACATTGTGGAAGACTTTGGAGTGGGTCTGTAAAACTGGCAAGCAAGTAGGTGGTTTGAGCTAGCACCGGTTTAGGGTTTGTGAGTGCCGTGGTTCAGCCCCAGCCGGCAACTAAGCCCCACGCAGCCGCTTGCTCACTCCCCCACTGTGGGACAGAGGAAAGAATCAGAAGAATAATAGTGAAAAAACTCATGGTTTGAGATAAAGACAGTTTAACAGGTAAAGCAAAAGCCGCACACTCAAGCAAAGCAAAACAAGGAATCCATTCACCACTCCCCACGGGCAGGCAGGTGTTCAGCCATCCCAGGGAAGCAGGGCTGCATCACGTGTAATGGTTGCTTGGGAAGACAAACGCCATCACTGCAACCATCCCTCCACCCCTTCCTTCTTCTTCGTCCCAGCTTTATATACTGCGCATGACGTTATATGGTAGGGAATATCTCTTTGGCCAGCCTGGACCAGCTGTCCCAGCCGTGTCCCCTCCCAGCTCCCCGCGCACCCCCAGCCTTCTTGCTGGCAGCCCAGCAGGAGAAGCTGGACTGTCCTTGACTGCTCAGCAACAACCCAAAACATCAGCATGTTACCAACATTTTCTCATCCCAAATCCAAAATATAGCCTCACACTAGCTTCTGTGAGGAAAATTAACTCTATCCCAGCTGAAACCAGGACAGTGAGACAAAATTTGATGGCAGACTATTAAGGGAAAAGCTAAGATGTCAGAGAGCTAAGTTTGCCATATGTAATTTGCTACATCAGGAATGCTGTACCAAACAATACATGAAAAAGGGCTAAGAAAACTAACCCAGAATACAGAGTTTTGTTTAAATATTTTAAACCACATTTCTTCCACCAAGAATAACTTTTTTATAAATGTCTTGATACTATTTTCAGTGAGAAAAATTTTCTTTTAGAAAAAAGATCTAATTTGCCACTGGCCTTATTTCTTCTTACAGGAATAAAAAGTGAAAATAATTTTAGTGTCATTTTGTGCATAACAAAATTCCATTTCCAATAGTGAACATTAAAAGAGAACACTGTAAATTTCATGACATTGCAACAACTAACAGTATTTCAAATTGTAAAATATGTTTTTATTTAAGTCTGTAAAGAATACCAGTCCCCTTTCCCCTTATGTCCATCCATTGTGCAGGAGAAAGACTTAGACACAAATGAAAAAATACAGAAAACTGTGATTATTTTGAAATATTAATCTTTAAATTTCACCATCTTCTTTTCACAGAATATAATTTGTGCAATATTAGTTTCAGTCTTTCATTTTAAATAGGAGAATGCCATGAAACTATCCACCAATGTAGAACTTCTTGCACCTGTTTGGCAGAAAACTATAACTATGTCAAAAAGGGAACTGCTTAACTCTGTCTATATCAAGCCCAAGTTAATACATTTAATATTGGCACGCTCCCTCAGAATATTTTTCCAGCCGCCTCCAAGCTGCATTGCTGTCAGCTGCATGGCAGACTCTCTGTGCGTGGATCACCAGTGGACAGGATGCAGCTCATGTCTGGACAGAGTCCCATGGGACAGAGCTCCTGAGGTTGCACGTGGGGAATGGCATACACGGCTTGTGCTCACACAAATTGAGCTGCATGTCAGGTCATATGTTTTGGCAAAGAGGGATGGAGGTTAAATTTGCCTAGAAACACTTTCCAGATTTGTTCCCTGATAAACAGCAAAGAACAGATTTTTCTTAAATGATAGAACTAAGTTCAATATTGAGAGGTAAAAGAAAAACAGTCTGTCTGTAGATCAATACTGCTGAGCATGAATAGTAGACTGAAATTTTAGAGGTGGAAGCAAAGAAAAGGTATCCTTTAGAACATATGCCCTTTAGAAGTGCATGTAGCTGTGCTGACATTAACTTAATGGGCTTAATTTGCTTTGAGGACTTCTTACATTTGCCAATTAACATGCTAATGTATTATCCAATTTTATTTTTTCTCTTAATGATGATTCAAAAAATGCCATAACGTCTCTTATTACAAATGAGAGACAATAGAAAGCAGAAAAAACAATTTATAGTGTACTGTAGCTATAGCCAGCTTATAGTTCAGCTGCAGTGCTAAAAAGAAAGAAAAAGCTAATAGTTTGAAGAAATGGAAAAAAAATTTCCACAATGTTGTCCAGAATGACAACTAGTACTGGCATATCCAGTAAATCCAGCTGTCAAATGCCATGTTGTAGTGAATGCTCATAATTTTAAAGCCTTAATTCTGAATGTTATGTTGAACTGATAGTAGCGTAGTCACTCTTTAAGATTCTGCTTTAAAACAGTCACAAATGATAGCTTGAAGAATTTAATTCAAGCCATGTAAATTATAGGACACCCTCCCCACCCCATTTCTGGTAATGGTTGAACTGATGTTGCACAGCTCAGGATCTGCTCTGGTTTTCCCTGATGGCTACTGTTCCATTTCTATTGTCTGTGCCCAGACCCAATTCCCAATAACCACCTTCCATGTGTTATGGGCACAAATGAAGGATGCGCAATCAGTATTTCATTCTGTCGGCTTTAATTTGAAATTAACTTAATTTTCATGCTGTTCCAAGCATATTGGTTAGTATCAAATTCTGCAAACAGTTCCTATGGAAATGTAGAAGTAAACACAGCACAACAGAGTTCTTAAAAAATCACAAATTGCCTGCTATGTCCTAAGCCTCTGTCTCCTTCAAAAAATAGGCAGTTTCTGTACCTTCTGCCAGTTGATTCCTTCTCAAAGGTGATGAGCTTGAGCAGACTGATGAGGGAGATCTGTTTAAATGACACCAAATATAAAAGCAAGAGAAAAAGAAGAAAGAGAAGCATCTTCCACGGAAGACCCTCTGAATTTCTTAAGAAGATGTGTAACCATAATCCTTTCCAATGGGGACATAAAAAAATTCTGAGCAACACTTTATTTTTTGAAGAATGAGGCAATTGAACTTTTGCCTAGTATGCTGTCCTCCCTGTTTCCGTAGGCCTCAGCCAAAATGCAGGAAGAACCCATTCTGTAGACCTTGGCAGGCTTACAAAACACAAATTGTCTGAAAACTTCAATAATTCAAAGCCTCTTAGGCTCCTTCAGCCTTGTGTGTCTGCCGAGGAAGCATCTCTGAATCTGAGACTTCAGCAATGTGAAATTCTCAAATTCTGAATTCCTGCGCAAGGAAGACCTCCACAGCAGGGCCTTCAGCTGTCACCAGGCAATGATAAAGATATTGCTGGACAAACACTTAAGCTGGGACAATGTTTTCAGGTGCAGAGGAGCAATTTAAAGTGAGTGTAAACAACCATCCACAATGTCCTCTCTGTCCTTGTCTAGCTTTCAGGCTTAGCAAAGTTTTAAGTCTAGGGTTTCAACCTAGAACATGAAACTTCAC
>NW_010526104.1:0-15703 GCF_000687285.1 Phaethon lepturus | reverse complement strand
CCCTGCTGTTTCTGACCTAGCTGGAGACACTGCATTAGAAGCTGGAGACACTGCATTAGAAATATCTTGAGTACAAATAACTCTTCGAATCCAGTTCAGTCATGATATGTCTAGAAAGGTTGTATTTATAAACACAGGTTTAACTTCAACCCAGAGGCATTTATTTTCCTGGCACTTCTGTAGAACTCAACATACTGAGTTGATAGCATTTGCAAAGGTAGCACAAAACCTTCACCCTCTCCTTTCTACTGCAAGGTATCACTGCTATAAAGCCAACACCATCAGTGGACTGAACCACTAAAAGGAAAGGGCTCCTAGTGAAATGTAATGATGGAAAAGGCCAACAAACATAAATGCTACAGATGGTAGTACAAAAGAGGAATGAATGCAACCACTGGGACATTATAACTGAACTAAAACAAATATGCATTGAAGTGGCATGGAGCCACTCTCAATAGTCACTTATTTTCCCTTCAGATTTAATAAGAAGGAATTTTCAAAGAAAATCAGATTCCACTATGTCAATTACTTGAAACATGTGGATGCCTTCTAAAGAATTCAGCTAAATAGGATGTTTTGGTTATTCCCTGTTTCTAATTTAGACTTCAGCCAGGCAGAACACTATGCCCTACAAGTGGTTCCTATTTATAGGAAATAAATCTGTTCCCAAAATATGCACCTTTTTAGGGTGGCATGACCAGCATGTACCAAACTACTGCAAGGTACACACCTTGCACTTGCAACATTAGCTGCATTTCTGAAGGAAAAAGCCTCCTGGAAAAGGGAGCTTCAAAATCTGGGCAGAGTTCCATAGGAGATCTGCTGAGTCTAAGCATGTTTGATTTGCTGTTTCTGCTAGCAGATGGATTTTCAGCACACATCTACTCTTCCAGAATAAAAACAGAAACTGTTGGTCCTTGTGAACTTTTGAAAATCTGTATCTATAAAGGAGAATACTGTTCACTGCTGTGACTATTGCCACTGGCATTTTCTTTACAGGAAACACATTCAGAGATTGACCTGAAATTGAAGAGAAATACTCTTCAATTATTTTTTCAAAGTTTTTAAACATTTAGACTAACTGTTGATAAAGCCTATAGATGATACAAAACCCATCCAAATGGTAAAAGAGTATTAAGGAACTGTCAATTTTGTAGGTCTGTCTGAAATGTCTGCCAAGCTAGGCTCATTTAAACAGCATCTGTTCTGGTACATGCGAAACCATACAGGGAACATAGCTATTCAGAGAACACAGGTTAGTTGAACA
The DNA here is from genome assembly GCF_000687285.1 of Phaethon lepturus. Lineage (NCBI taxonomy): Eukaryota > Metazoa > Chordata > Aves > Phaethontiformes > Phaethontidae > Phaethon > Phaethon lepturus. Next base: position 14,436 of record NW_010526104.1, on the reverse strand, counting down.
TACCCTAGAAGGCAGCAGTTCTGAAGTGACTGAACAATTATAGGACATAAGCACTGGCAGTGTATTCTTAGCATCATCCTCTGGATGAGACTGAAGGCAATAAATCACTGGGTGTACATAGAGTAGAACTATCAGAAGTACCACCTCAAGATTTCTCATGCCAAAAGTTTTTGAATCTTGAAAAAACCTCTATTTAGGTTGCATATTTTATTGCTACTGTCATTTGCAATTATTAAGTTTTTTTAAATTTTAATTAGGGAAGGTAAGATATGAATGTTTCCTGAAGTGTCTACAGTTTGGTTGAAATAAATTGGACCTTCAAGTCATTTAGTTAAGATTTTAGACAAAACAGGAGTGATGGACAAATGTTTGGCTACTATACTGTTGCACATGTTGTTGCTAATAGGTTTAGATAAAACTACAGATATTGATTTTTTTTTTAATGTAAAATGTTATAAGTCAAATTAGATATAGAACTTCTCACAGCTAAATAGATTCATGCTGACCTAGGCATGGCATCTAGAAATATGACTATTCATCTGTTGTTATAAAAGAGAAATGTCAGCTAGACTTCATACTGAAAAAAATGCCTTTCAATAAGAGTACTGACGCTTTGAAGTAACTGCTTTTAAAAAATCATCCCAACATACATATTAAACCAAACTCCTTTATCCAAATCTAAAAGGCACCTGTAGATTCATTGTTCTGACTGCAGTGCAGTTTCTAGATCAAGATCAAGCCTTGAAGCTGCTGTGATTTGAGCCTGGATTTGGCCCGCTGTGCATGTACGTGAAATGGCACCACTGCTTTCAGAGGCACATTTATCACAGAGAAAAGCATTTTAAGCCCCAGAGAGACTTAAAAGCTCCTGCTCCCTCCCCCCATATCTTTTGGAAATGCACACACATGTGCCCATAGCCATGCTTGCTTTTGTGCAGCATTGGTAATTGCGAGTTTTCTTTAACTTCTCTCACGTTCAGAAGCAAGCTGTAGTTTTGTAATTACTATCAAAATTGGAGCATGGGCTAATCAAAATTATCAGCTGTGAGATGGGAGATATAAAAGAGAGGAAGAACTGCAGAGCAGCAACTGTGGTCTTGAAATTAAAAATAAGAAGCAAATCATGCAGATGACTGCTCAGTAGCTCTCGGCACACAATAATGCAATCCCTCCTGTCCACGAAATTTCTATAGTAGCTGCCAACTGTTTGTACAGCTTCTAGATAAAAATGATGGAAAAATAATATTTCACAAACTTATTTAAGAACTCCATAGCTTTTAAATATTTTCCTGTTTCATTTTACAGGGACTTATTTTTTTTATTAATTAATATGAAGCCTAGTTACTTTTCACCAGGAGACAAAAAGTGCCAACCATACCAGGTCTAGGAGGCTGGAAAACAAACAAGCGGGAAAATTAATAGTAAGTACTCGTATTTGTACCTGCTATAAAGAAAACTTTGTATGGGAGGAAGCTAAATAATACATGGTATGCTATCTAGTTGGCCCGAAGTTGGAGCAATGAGATTTGCAGATTACAGCTGGTCCTAGTCAGCCATTATCACCCAGTTAACCCAGTGCTTGAACAGAATCAGCCTGTGGACAAATAACAGCAGAGGCAAAGCAAAAAAGTGCTTCAGCTGGCAGGCCCAGGAAGCAGTGGTGCTGGCAGCCACAGCGGCAGGTTCAGGCTGGGAGGCTGGGTGTACTCCTTGATTCCCTGTTTTTGCCAAACTTTCATGGATGCTTTCATAGCTTGCTGACCTATGAATAGCAAATTCAGCTACCTCCTGTTAGGTAGGAGATTCTGTCTCATGCGGCTGAACTCACAAATGTGTAACAGCAAGCACTCAGCAAGATGCCTCCAGCTTGTACAAAACGGGCAGAACATGCCTTTGGTGTAACAAGTCACAGTGAGCAAACATGTCTTCCTCTTTAAGGATCCAGCAGAGACGTCTCTCAGATATATGCAGTTGTCCAAAAGCTAGTTGTCTGGTCTATACTAGTCATGAAAGCTTATCAACTCTCTAGGAAATTGAAAGAGATGCTTGTAAGAGCAATTTGGTGTAGAGTCATATGGATAACTGACAGAGAGAAGAAGGTGGGACACAACCTGGAGTTGCCACTTTCCCATGGGGGAGTCTGAATGACTACAAGCCTAGCACTTACACATGAAATGTACGGCAACCCAGCATCTCATTTCATGTAAAGCAGAATCAAGCTAAGGTTCTCAGTGTTTATTTTCAGAGTGGTGAATGACCAGGCTCAGCAAGTATAGACCAAGAAAAACTCCAGGTGTAGAGAGGGAAGGTGCTCCATGGGTTCAGTGTCACTTCCTACCACAATAATAAGTAGAAGAGTGTGAAACAGAGTTTTATTCTTGGAGAGGCTGAGGCTGGGCAACAATTCCTGTGAGAAACAGGCATCACAGCATCATTGCCTGTTGCTTTAAGTGTGAAACATGTTTCTGACCTTGCCTGTCCTAAAAGAAGTGCACAGCAGTGTATATCTTAAAATAAACTTTAAAAACGCCAAAGAAACATACTGATCAAATCACACAAACTCTGACAAAATCCTCTGTCAAACACAGTTCTCCCGTGGGAACAGCATGCAAGAGAGCACACAGAGCACGCATGGCAAGTGCTATTCACTCAGGGCACTGCTAGGAGGCTCTCAGATTTTAAAATAACTTGTAAAGGAAGAGATTGCTGAATTTAACTCTAGCTTTCCTTCTGGGTCAGCTTTACTTAAAAATGCCTTAGGTTGTTTGGATCCTGACTGACCCATATCTGATTAAAATAATACACTTTTATGGAGACATCTTGACATTCACATAAATACAAGGTAATATAAGTACTTGTCATTTTCTGTTCTGCTATTCTGATGAAGTTTGCTTATCGTTTTTACACTTGAGTCACAAGACTGACAGCACAGTGCATAATCAGCTGTGGTCAAAAGCAACATGATGAAAAATTAAATTAAAAGGCAAAGCCCACCCACAGTATCTAATTTTTTTCCCAGAAATACGGAAACACTTTCTGGTATCTTAGCAGTTACTCTCCACACTAGCATGTTGCTGGTTTTAGTAGTAGCAATAATGCACATTAACCAAAACCGCAGAAAACACAATGGTTAACAATGAATGATATGCAACACATTTTAAGGTACTCATGGTCTTTAAAAAAACCAAAACAATTCCACTGTATATTTGGGTATAGGAATGCTTGGGTACTGTATTTGGAAATAAGTTTTCCAAAATAATTTACGCTGTCAAAACAGGTGAGTGATAACAAATATTCTCTGTGCTATTTAATATGAATTCCAAGTTTTACTTACCAATCCTGCACAGCATTGAAAGATTCTTCATTTGTGATGTCATACATTAAAATGAAGCCCATTGCACCCCGGTAGTAAGCCGTGGTAATTGTTCTGTATCTCTCCTGACCTGCTGTGTCCTGTAAGAAAAAGAAACAAATTTTTTACATGTTGCAAATAAATTGCATAGTGTTTTTTTTTTTTTAAATAGAAAGAAAACTGTGACAACAGTTATTGTACGACTCTGCAATCTTACTCATAAAACTAATCAACGGGGAGAAAACTGAGAATAACAGGAAAAAGGAGAATTATGCGTTGGATCATAATAGGAGGGACACATCCATTCTGTCATGAGGTGAGAGTGGAGAGAAGTAGGAAGGCATGGCCCTCTGTCAGGTCATATAACCTGAGTCATTCATTGATTCATGTCATTCAACCCAGAGTTGGGGAAGAGCCTTTTCTCCTGCTCTCGCCTCATGCCTTCCCAGCTTGACAGGTAAAATCTCATCTTCTGTATAAAATGCTGGGACAAAATAGCATCCTTAAGATCTTCATTGTAAGTTCAGGATGATTCCTGAAGTCCAGAAACACCCTGATGAAAAAGGCAATGTCCAATCGCTCTGTTCTTGCGATTTTAAGCCATTGGTGCTCATGTCAACTTTAGCACCAATACAGATCTGTGCTGACAAAATAAAAGCTGGAGGCCAGTGCTTTTAAAATAAGGATATCTGACAAAAAAAGAAAAAAAAATTTGCTAGCAGTCTCTTACCTCAAACCAGTTTTATCCCTCGTTCTCTGGATCTCATTCAATTGCCTTTAAAGCAAGAAATTTAAGGCTTCCTTTCTCCTACTGCTTGCTTTACTTATTTCCATTAAAAAAATTGCAGGTCAGGGACTACCTGCTACTACATATATATGCAATGTCTAGCATAAACAGTCATGTCTGTACTAAGATTGTGAGACAACAGCAGTAGCTAAAATACAGGAAATGCATGTTTCCTGTTCCAGCATACCTATTTAATATTTTTAAACTATAAACATTAAAACCTTTAGATGAGACACACATAACATTCTAGTGCAATCCCGTAATTGTGTAACAGATCATCTGTGCATATTCAATTTTAACAAACTTTGAAACTTAATTTCATTATTTCAGATTGAATGGATAAGAAATAGTTTACAATACAGACAAATTTATTTAATCTGCTTTCCTACAGAGAGAGAAGAATAACCAGTGATAAACAATGCTTTCTTTGGTGTGTTTTCTTAAATGGTTCCTGGGCAAGTAGTATCGCCTTGTGAATAAGAGAAAAATAGATGAACGGGGCCTCCTTCTTTACACATATATCATTCATCTTGTAAACTAATAGAGCAAAGAAAGGAGATTCTACATACATCAGAACTCACTTAAAGAAAAATAACCAAGACAGTTACTGAAACCAAACAAGGTCAGGTAAAATATATGGATTCTGTTCATTCTGGATTACAGCTGATACTGCTTTGATGTAGTTTCAGTGGTCCAAGTGGGAACCCTAATGTAGAAGTTGGACTCCAGCAGCTCTCGCAGGAGGTTAGGTTACGTCTTTGCAGGAAAGGCCAGACAGACCTAAACTTTTTCTGCTTATACTCTGAACTGGCTAAGCCTAAACCAACTGTGGTCTGGAGATTGGATAGCTGCATTAACAGAACCGCTCCCAAATTTTCTGGTGGTATTACTGAATATTGAGGTATTAAGACTCTTGCGCTAAGCCTGTGCATATTCTAATACTCAGAGGTCAGTTCTTTCTCAGCAGGTCATAGTCTGTCAATAAGATGAAAGTATCATTGAAATGCTGAGTAAAATAATTTATTAACAGAAGAAATGTTGCCTGTCGTTATTTAAAATTATTTCTTTGTATCTCTTTTATGGAATAAGGTTTACTCTCACATGTTTGGGGGGCTTCATTTATTTTATTTGATATTAGAAAAAAGAGCTGGGAGGGATGGAAGGAAAATATGGCCTGTAGCAAGCATGCAGCCTTTCTGTACAGAAGAGATATGATTTTCAAACAAGTTTTGTCAGTGTTTATCTGCTTGTTTGTCAACCAGAGACACATATAGTTGGAAATATGATGGTATGACAAGCAGGAGCCCGCTACTATTGAAGCAAAGCTTATTTTGCTGTGAGTGATTTCCACTGAAGCCTGTCTGCAGATAAGAGTGAACAGCCCTAGCAATAAAGTCATAAGTCAGTGAGGCTTCCTATCCAAGACACCAACTATTTTCTGTGCAATGTTAGAGGTAGCTAGTGTGGGCTTAGCTCTCTTGATTACAGAGAATAAAAAACAAGTGTAAAGGAAGACAAATCAAGATAAAAGTTCTTAAATAATTTTACACAAAGGGAAATGAAACTGCAGACGAAAATCCAAACACTGAGTGACTCTGGGATACAAGATGCTCTTCTGGACCTAGGCATTTGATTTGGGTCAGCCTGGGAAGGAAACAGGTATTTGGAGTTGTTCTCAATATAGTCCTCTAATATGTGCCTGTAGCTGATGCTATGTTAATGTGAAGATAAAAAAGAAGAATTCCTAAAGTGGTAGTTCAGTATATGACATAGATGTATGACCATGAATAAAGTGGAGTTTATTAGTTTCAGACATTGATAACCACATTCCTGTTGGTATTATTTTCTATTCATTAGCTATAAGGAAGCAACTAAAATTTTAATTGGCCCAATGTGCAAATTATGTAGTAGAATGTTTATGATCATTTGAGAAGTGAACCCAAATATCAGTAACCAATATTGCCAAAATTTTTGTGTTCCACACATTCATAAGCATCTCATTTGTGTTCTGACTAGAATATATTCATAAATGCCCTAAAGACAGCTCTTTTTGTACAACCAATAAGGAACTCAAATACCATTTATCAGGAGAAATAGCACAGTAGAAACATCAAATACTTTAGTATTAAATATTATATTTTATTACAATGAGTTAATTTATTTGAAACAGATAATGCAACAATGTAAGTGGCCTTTCTCTCTGTTTACTATCTTTTATTCTTATGGAAGAACTGAGCAGAAAAGAACTGATTTCCATATTTCGTCATATTTGTATCTGTAAATCACTATAATTTTATCCTCGGGTACTGTTTTGTTCTTATACTTGAAGAAAGCCTTTTACATTTCAGGTATGGTTACTGGCTGCTGCTATGTTATCTTACGGTTTTTGCAAGACCATAGAATTAATCTGATGACCACCTTTTTAGGTTTAAATTCTGAAATATAACATCTATAACATCTGTATATTGCACAGACTAATGTTTATTTCCAAGAAAACTAAATAAAATAAGCCCGAGGAAGAATAAAATTTGGCCTATTATTGACCGGCATTTTAATCAAGGTAGTTCATTTCCATCTTTGATGGGCAGAAAACAAGACACATAGATTGTCTTGGGGGCCTTTTCATTCATGTAGGTAATGTCTGGTAAGGACAACCGACTGTTCATTAAAGAAGTAGAGTAGAATAGCAGAAGGGAATGAATGACAGTGAGAGAATGCTTTATGAAAAGTTCCATGCACAGAAGACAAAAGAGGTATTTCACAAATCTTAGTCAAAACAAAACAAAAAGGGTCTCAGCAGTTGCAGGAAGTATTTTCAAATATTATATTAACTTTCATAAATTCTGTTTTTAATAAAGTTCCCACAATTCCCTTAGCTGCTGGTTAGGTGATCCTATCTTAGTGCATCTTTTTTAATAGGCACCAGATTTTAGATATTAAATCACAGAATGATAAAGTTTAGTGAACATCGTACTTCAGAAATAATCCAGTTTCCGAGCATTACGTACAGCATGCTGGCTAATAGCTGATGGTCCTGAGTATTTGGAAGATTCTGAGACTTGCAAATTTGGCCTTGTGTGCTCTGATGTCTCTAGTATGTTCTGTGTTTTTTTTTCCTTGATTAATTTTTTCACCTATAATTGAAATGAGATATTTGCAAACATTTTTATGCTCCAGATCCTGATATGTATGATTTTTTATTACAATGATACATTGCTTTTTGCCAGGTATTGAATAGATGAAAGGACCAGTAAAGCTTTTACATCAGTAAAGATCTTTAAGAGGGCATGTATATCTATGGGCAGTGAAAGAGGAATGGTAGAGGTATAAACAGAGTGCAAAGTATCTGTTTCTGGCTCAGGGTGAAGATAGCAATCTGGTATGTATTTGGCAAACTCTCATTTATAATATATATACTAAATGGTATGGAGATAGATAATTCTGGATTACCTTGGCTGTTCATTTGAGTTAAACTTGAATTTGAAACTACAATAAAGCTTAAAGTGAGGGTATGTTAGTTATTTTTAATGTAACCACAAGAACAAGGTTTTCTCCTGTTCTTCTCCCTTGAAACAACTCTTTAATAATGTTATCGGAAATTTCTTACAAATCCTTATTATTACTGTGTAACTGCCATACCATTGAAGGTCTTAGTGTGTGGAGAATGCACCAGCTGTTGACAACAATGCTCCCCGAGGAATGGAGAGAAAAAATATAATACCTATCTGTGCAAATAGAAACATTTAGGAATAGCAAGCTAGATGACTCAGGAAAAACCTGTATTCCCCCTGGAGTTAAGAGTTTATGGGGCTGGAAAGTCTAAAAATACAAAACAGAGAAACCAAGTTCTGATAGTAATGTTGAAAATAGTAACTATTTAGGCTTGCAAGGTACAGTTAGCTGAGTTAACTTAGCAGAAGTAAATCCCCCCTACTACCAAGTCCTGCTAAACTAGACTTCACCCAGAACGTGGCCTATCAGCTTAGACTATACCGATGTTTTTGAGCAATACATTGAATCAGGCCCTTGAATTCATTTGCTGAGTGTGTTCTTTCCTTCCCACCCTTGCCTAGCACTGCACCACTGACAGAAACAATATTTTATGTAAATAACTTCCAAGTGGAGTTGCTCATTATTAATGCTGACAGTTTTGAAGGTGAAAGGAAACGGCATTTGGCAGCAAGAACATTTAATGAGTCTGTCACAAAGGAATTCATTCTGCAAAACCCAAACTTATTTCGTAACACGCTTGAGTGACTCTGTGCCTCTGCATTTCTGTCCTGTATGCTAAACATAAAAATATCTTTTTAAATCCACTTCCCCACATTACGCGTTTTACTCATATCACAATACAGCTTGTGTTATGTGCCAAAAAACTGGCAGCAGTAGAGGAGAATTTCTTGGATGGCATTTATATCTCTACTGCACATCCGCAACAGTTGAAGACAAGGCAAGCAGAAAGCTAAAATTAGAAATGTGCATTGGGTGAATTCTCACTTTGCAGGTCAACATTTTCTGTTAAGATAAACAAAATTGGCACAGCAATCAAGAACTGGTGCTCCTTTATGAGTTTCACATTTTTTTCCTGCTGTTGCTTCCCAAAGGTTATTTATACACTCAATCAAAGAGACTCTGTATTTCTCTAATTTCTCCTTTTGATACATAAAAGGACTCAAGGCAGGAAGTGAATGAAAATCTAAACTGGCTCTTTTCAGAGCAGCACAAAAGTTGTCTCTGATCTTTCTTCAGGAATCTGTGGGGAGGAAAGGGAGGAAAGGATAAAAAAGGTATGACAAACAACAAAAAGAAAACCAGTAAGAGCTGTTCATGTTCAGGGTTTTATAGGAGGAGCAACTGGGCAGGGCACAAAGAAAGAAGACAGGGAGAAAAGCTGCTGGAGCTGGAGGAGCTGACTATCCCGGCAGCACTGTTCCTCAACAGCTCTTCCAACAGAAAGTGTTAGAATCACAGAATCGTTAGGGTTGTAAAAGACCTTTAAGACCATCAAGCCCAACCATCAACTCAACACCACCATGCCCACTAAACCATATCCTGAAGTATCACATCTACATGCTTTTTGAATACTTCCAGTCATGGTGACTCCACCACCTCCCTGGGCAGCCTGTTCCAATGTTTGACCACTCTCTCAGTAAAGAAATTTTTCCTAATACTGAGTCTAAACCTCCCCTGGCACAACTTGAGGCCATTTCCTCTCATCCTATGAAACGAGATAGGCACATAGAAACACAGACATATGAACACTTACAACTAAGAACGGAAAACACAGTTCAAAACAGTTTCTTTAGCTAATGTATGCACCAAAGATGTAACACTCCATATTGCCAACTCAGTCTTTTCTTGGGTACCTATATTTCCTGTTATCAGCTCTTTCCAGACTTCTCACGGCTTTGGTTTTCTTGGAATTCTGTCCTTTATATACATACATGCGCATATATCTGTGCATATGTGCATGTGTTTACAGAAGTATATATATGTGTATCAAAAAAAAATTTTGAGTGTGAAAAGCCAGCTCCTCAGCTTGCCAGTAAACATCTGCTTGACCTATATGCTAGTCTTAGAATTCACCCCAAAATCACAGATGACTGCTTATTCATCATATGGCAGGGCCAGCTGGAAACTGCTGGTGCCAGAACGATGGGCAGAGGCATTATTCCAAATGCAGCTAGTAAAAAGGGGTCTGGGAGGGCTGTCCTGACAGGCAGAGGTGGGGCAAAGCTTGCACTAGGGAGATAGTTTGGCTCCTAGAAAGTCCAAGCTGGGGTTTTAAAAGTACTTTACTGCCAGATTTGCTTTTTCTCATTGCTTTTTTTTCCACGAGCTGCAGCTTTCTCCTTGTCTTGTCTTCACTTTGGTTGTGGCTTGTCCTGCTCTGTTGGAGGTGAGGATCAATTCCTTTTGCCCTTCTTCCCCATTTTTGGACATACTTTATAAAGCATCTGTCAGATCAGTAGGGCCTGGCATTCTCTTCAAAAGTAGAACAGATTAATTAAAGTACTGCTTTTGATTTTAACCAAGCTTCATGTTAGGTCTTAAGAATTTCTTTTTCTAGAAAGGTTCAGGTTTTTCTTTCAAGATCTATTTTTTCTTTTATTTTATGAAAAGTGTTACGGAATCAAACATAAGTGCGGCTGCCAAAAATGGATAGTGGAAATAATGAATTTTAAAAATCTGATTTGTACTTCATGTAACAAAGCAAGTATTATTTTATGAGTAAAATTAAAAGGCAAACTAATACTGGACTCCAGCTTGTAACTAGAGCTAATGAAAAATTAGTTTAATAACTTTCTATTTGTATTATTTTTAAATCCTTGCACATCAGACTGTAAACATTTCCTCATATTTTTCAGAAAAAGAATGAAGCAACAGAGAGCCATTTTGAAAAAAACAGCTATATACAAACAAAAATTACAAAGCTGCGATAAGGATCTTTGTTCTAGAGACAGCTGTTACCATACAGGAAACAGCACTGGAAAAAAATGTGATAGTCTCAGTTTTGTCCTATTTTATTTTTAAAGCTTCTGCTCCCAGAGTCCTGTGATTGTACAAGAACAGCAACTTTTGTTTTATTTTTTTTTTAGTCTTTGTAGTGAGAGACCAAAAATGCGTCCCCGTGCCTACTGAAAAAACAGAAGGCATTTAATATGGACTGAAATTACTCTATTAAGAATAAAACTTGTACTAAAACCAAAATAATTTTGGAATACTGACATCTGGCACTGAATTCTGGCAAAGATTGAGAGGATCAGAACACCCTGCTTTTGAGTGAAAGGGACACAAAGAAATGTTAGGTCTATAATAACATTAGAAGGAACCATAATCTTAGAAACCTGACACTCAGATACACTATGGACAATCTTCAGACTTGACAGAAAGTCTCATTAAGCTCCAGGACTGTACTTGGTAATTCAGACACTGAAGGAACAGTGGTGTAGTACTTAACACTGGGATGAGGATAGGTTGCAATGAAGTGAATCTTGATGCTGTGAGACTTATGCTATGAGGAAACTAAAAAGTAGAGCTGTTTCATCCATAGACAAATCAGGCACTAAATCCTTCAGTCCTTGTCTTCCTTGGCTTTGGTGACTACTAAGGGTATTTGCAACTTGTCCATGTTTCAAACTGGCTCTTCCATCCACAAAGCATTTGGTAGCCTAAAAATAGGTGTGTTCTTGCCCTGTGATAAATGTGTGTGTGTGGTTTGTTGTTTTTTTTGGGGGGGGGAATGGGATGTTGTTGTTTGTTTGTTTGTTTGTTTGTTTTCATTTTTGGTGGGCTTTTTTATAGCCGTACTAAAGGTTTTACATCTTCGTCTGATCTTCTACCATTTTTAAAGGCATTTGCCTTTCATTTAGCAGAAATAGGAAAAAACATTGAGCTATAATATAAGTTCAAAGGCTTAGAGTCAAGCTGACTACTATCACATAAACAGAGAACAACATCAAGGTATATTGGAGTGCCAGAGTACCTTCATCTTCCCATTTCTGTACTTTGATTATATCCTTATAAATCTTTGGGATTAACTACTTCTCTCTAGAAGTTGTTATTCATAAAATAAGAATAATAAGCTTTCAGCTTTCTCTCTTCCTTGTTATTCTGTCCTATCCTGCATCTTGAAGACAACTTTCTCTATTAATATTAATTACTCATATTTAATTAACTCGCCCTTGTTATTCAGGATGAGGTGGGATCCATGGATAGAGAAAAGTTTGACCAGCCATTTTGATAATAGCTCTATGTTAGTGGCTTATTGCACTGAACAAATTTGCGTAGTAGTGTCATCATGTTACAACATTATGCAAAACCTTGTCCACTGATTAGCTAACAGTACCTCTTATTGAGAGCTATGAACATAATTCTTTCCTCCTGACAACATTGAGCTTAGCACATTTTTGTTCTGGGCTTTTTTTAGAAGCACAGTTTTGTAGCTCTCCAACTCTAAGAGAAAAATGAATTAGTGGTACAAAGCCATAAACCAAGCACTCTTGCCAGAAACCCTCTCTCCACTTCTGCTTTTCCTTGTGATAAAGTCCTGTGTTTAAATCTGCAGTGAAGTTTCTCTCATTTGGAACAAATTACAGCAGTGTTCCTGTTAAATATTCATAACCTTCCAAACCTTCCCAGGAGTAAAAGAATGCACTTCTGTGCAGAATATTAAGTTTACAAAACACATTTAAAGGCTCATTAGAATTAGTTATCAACGTATGCTTCTTTCATAAAAATTTTTTAAATCTCAATTACGTATAAAAAGGAAAAGAGACAGTGTGCAACACAGAACAAGCCACATTTTAACTATTTTAGGCAAGAAACTATAAATGTAATATTTCTGGAAGAGTTCAGCCATGGCTGAAGTTCAATCCCATTCAAAACTTCCATGAGGACCAGTAAAAGGCACAGTTTATTGCTTTAGAAAACCTGCAGTATAAAAGTACTGGACTACAGTGTGGTCTGTGCTAAAACAGTTTCCTCCAGCCTTGGCAACTTAATGTTGCTTGAGAGATGTCTGGAAGATTCCTTGTGCAGTGTTCTGAAGTGATCACTTAAGTGATCTAAGGTAACTTCTGTATCCTCTTTCTATGACTGTGTCAGACATTGTCTTCTGGGGCAGACATCAAAGATACATAAAGAAATTCTGGTAGCTCTCTGTATATCATACCTTAGGCAGGTATTTTAAGATTCTAAGGCTTAGCTGAAAAAGCTCCTGGTGCTTTCTGCAGAACTTCACCAGTGATGTATCGAAGGTGCAGAATGCCACCATCTTTTCTCCACTAGCAAGGCCACCCCTTCATACCTTTCAGGGAGCTGTTCCCTCCCCTGACACGGAACTATTGAGAGCTGTGTTTGCAGGACAATCTCCGCCAAATTCTCCTTTCTTCCACTTTTAATTCCTTTGCCCTTCAATAGTCTGTCATCACCAAACAATCCCTTAGTATGTGTCTGTGGGTGACGTTGTTGAATTCCCCATCACCTCAGCTTTTTCTTTTTCTTGAGTCTGATTGCAGTGATTAGTAATTTAGGTTTGCAATGATGTGTATTATACAGTGTAGTCAGCTGGCCAAAATCATTAAAGAATGTCATGTTCCAGGTCAGTTCTTCTGTCATCTTCTGCACATTCAGATGAACCTGTACAAAATGTTTCTGTGTTAAAGGGAAAAGTGGAGAAAGGATAGATTATGTCAGCCATCAGGTGCTGGAAGGTTTTTTTTACAGCATGGGAGTCCACTGCTTGTGACACAAAGGTGATTCGTGAAAGACCAAGAATCTGGCTCCAAGACTTTTAGACTTTGAATGACTTCTCTAGTTCTTTCAAAGCTGTTCTTCAATTAACAACTCTTAGAAGGCTCTGGAAAATTGTTTTTTTCTGGCTTTTAGTTATTATTTTTTTCTTGTGGAAAAAACAAGAGGACACATCCTCTATAACAAAAGCATACCTTTGTCATCAATATGTTGCTAGAATTATCTACACCTAGATAGGATTTGTCTATTAATTTGGGGAATCTTTAAATAGTATTGAAGTCACCAAGAAAAAAAAGTCTCATCAAAACATGATGCAATTCTTAGATATACCATAAGCACTGCTAGAATATCTTCACAAAGGAAAGAAAGGTTAAAAATGCCAATTAGAAACCACAATATAATCTACTGTATGAACTGTGATGAGTTTTCATCGGGAAAATATATTATTTAAACTAAAGGCCTCTCTGTTCTCTCGCTTGTCAGTAAATACCTCTGCACCATGGCTGCATATCAAAAGGTTATATCTAGAACACTTCTCTGATGTGCTGGCATTTGATGAAAGAAATTTAATTTAAGAAAGCACAGGCTATTCTGACAAGGAAATATTTATTTACCCTGAAGACATCACAGCAGCTGACACAGTTTAATGCACGTCAACTAATCATGACCTTTATGTTGTTCCAGTTTAAGACTGTAAATTATTGGAGTTGTAAAAAGAAGTTAAATATGTCAGGTGTGATTAATCTATTACATTATTTCAAGTACTGTGTCTTTATCCTTGCATTCTCTTGGGGAGTTCTGGCATAAAGTAGCATAATTAAACTAGATTTCAGCTATATTTTTGTTTAATTTAGCCCCTGGTCTCTCTTCTCTTTTAGCTCAGACTGGTTGAGAGCTATGTGTTTACCATATATATGATCATATTTAGCAAATCTAATAACAACTTTGTCATTTCAAACTCAAACTTTTGAGGAAAACACAGTCTCACCAGAAAACATAATTGCCAGACCTAATGGCATGGCATGGCATGGCATGGCATGGC
>NW_010526103.1:6351-8791 GCF_000687285.1 Phaethon lepturus | reverse complement strand
AGAAGGATGTTGTGGGAGACTGTGTCAAAAAAGACAACATCAGTAGCTCTTCCCTTGTCCACTGATGTGGTCACTCCATCATAGAAGGTTGGTCAGGCAGGACTTGCCCTTGGTAAAGCCATGTTGGCTGTCTCAGATCACCTCCCTGTCCTCCATGTGCCTTAGCATAGCTTCTAGGATGATCTGCTCCATGGTCTTCCCAGGCACAGAGGTGAGGCTGACAGGTCGGTAGTTCCTGGGGTCCTCCTTTTGACACTTTTTAAAAAGGGGTGCAATGTTTCCCTTATTCCAGTCTCCAGGGACTTCATCTGCCTGCCAGGACTTTTCATATATCATCGAAGTGGCTTGACAACTCCATCAGCTAAACCACGACATCCCTCAGGACTCTGGGATGCATCTCATCAGGTCCCATAGACTTGTGCATGTTCAGGTTCCTCAGGTGGTCATGAATCTGATCTTCTCTTACAGTGGGAGGAACTTTGCTCCTCCAGTCCCCATCTTGCAGGCCATCCCCTCGAAAGGTGTGGGAATAGAGACTGCCAGTGAAGACTGAGGCAAAGAAGTCATTCAGTACCTCAGCCTTCTCCTCATCTGTTGTTAGCAGTCTGCCAGTCTTGCTCCTCAAGGGAGGGGAGGCTCAGTGGCCCTTTGCTGCAATCTCTCAGGTGTGGCCTCACCAGTGCTGAGCAGAGAGGAAGAATCACCTCCCTTGACCTGCTGGCAGTACTGTGCCTAATGCAGCCCAGGATACTGCTGTCCTTTTTTGTGTTAAGGGCATATTGCTGGCTCATGCTCAGCTTAGTGTCCACCAGGGCCTTTTCTGCAAAGCTTCTTTCCAGCTGGTTGGCCCCCAGCATGTCCTGGTGCATGGTTATACCTTTCGTCACTCCTTTTAAACAAAATCCTGGGCTCAACCACCCTAGTCTGCCACTTTGCCATCCCCATCATGGCAGGGGTGAAAATACCATGTGCAGCCTTGCTCTCCAGATAGCCTTGACCCACCTGGAGAACCAGTTACCCTATTGCTCACCTGCCCCTAAGCCTTTTGCTCCACAAGAGCAGGCAGAACTGTGGGGACAGGCAGAGCTTCCAGGCACAAGCAGTTTGTCAAGCTCTGGAGGTCCTCTGTCTGCCAGTAACTTTTCCTGCATCTCCTCAGCTCTTTCAGCCGTTTCACTATTTATCATGCCAGAAAAGCTCTCAAACTGGGCTGAAAATCAAAAGTGAGGTGCCATGCAGCATGGAGGTCAGGCCCTTGGGGTAGGCAGGTGTGGGTGGATGGTACAGGAGCCCATGGTGGGTTCTGCAGCCCTTGGTGCCATGCCACCCAGCTGCTAATTGAAGTGGTGGAGATGTGGAGTGGAGCAGAGCTGTGACATTAGGTCAGGTTTCCCCAGGCTGCCTCGCCAGGTTCTCATTGCCATCATGGGTCTGGCAGCGTAGTGCCCCAGCCCTGCCTCACTCAGTGCATGTGGCTGGGACAGGTCTTGGTGAGCTCTGGAAGATCTTGCTGCTATTCCCCAAAGGGGTGATTACAGGCCTGAGCCCCTGGGACTGGTCTGACCTGCCTGACTCCTGCATTCCAGAACAGTGCAAGTACATCAAGTCCATGGCAGAGGGCAGGCTCCCTTCGCTCTACTTGCCTGGACTTGTCCCCGGTAGCCTCCAGCCCAGCTGGGAGACTCCTGT
The DNA here is from genome assembly GCF_000687285.1 of Phaethon lepturus. Lineage (NCBI taxonomy): Eukaryota > Metazoa > Chordata > Aves > Phaethontiformes > Phaethontidae > Phaethon > Phaethon lepturus. The sequence continues at coordinate 7,102 of NW_010526103.1, read as the reverse complement.
CAGACTCCTACCCAGGTTGGGAAGGAAGTGCTGATCCTGCAGGTGGGTGACGCCACAGGGTTCCCTGGAGAGCCACACCAGCCTGGTTCCTCTTCCTGTCCCTGGAGCGGGAAGTCCAAGTGACACTGTATGGGGAGCTGCCCATGTCTGGCAGGTCCCTTGCAGCCAAAAGCCTGGAGGAGGACAGGGATCCTGGGCTGATCTCCATCCTCCTGGTATCTCTTTCCAGATGCTGTGCTGCAGTGCATCCTGTAGCAGAGAACTCACATAGACATCCTGAGCAAGGCGGAGTCCAGCTCCCACCCCTTGCCCTCACACCTTGACCTGTGGCACTTTACGGTCCCCCTCCTGCTGCTGCATGGGCTGTTGTGACTCCGGCTCCACTTGGAGTCCAGGCAAGTAAGGAACCATGCGGCACATCCACACAGAGACGTCCCCGCCCCCAGAGTTTTTTGGCCCAGACCCCAGCCTGTCCCAGCCCACTACAGAGGCACCCTTGGAACCTTCCTCACAGCGCTGCACCCACCGTGGCATTCTCGTGGGCTATAATGAGACAGAGATCAAGCGCCAGAAGGTTTACCAGGTCTCCATCTTCTCTCATCTCTCCAACTCCTCTGAGAGCATGGAGGAGCGGGCAGGCAACCGGTCAGCCGTCAAGAGGGGTTACCCTGAGCAACGAGCTCTGGAGGGGGTACGAGATCCGAAACGAACTCACTGGGGTGGCAGGCGGGGGGATGGCAAGCACGATGGG
>NW_010526103.1:1623-6153 GCF_000687285.1 Phaethon lepturus | reverse complement strand
CTCCTGGCCCCAGCGCATTGCTTGCAGTACTTTGCACACAAGAGACGATTGCCCTGTCTCATCAGGGGATCAGCCTACAGACTACGGAGAGAATGGGGATCAGGCAAGTGGCCGCAACTTACTTCACTTTGATTTGCACAATATTGCACAAACACCCCAGCTGGACTCTGGTGGGAAGAGAGAAAAGCCAGGGAGCAGCCCAGCTCACAGCAGCACGGCTAGTGGAGAAGAGGAATGGCCAGCAGTGGCCAAAGGGTGCAAGGAACACCCAAGTCCACAGACAGCACTCAGCCCCGAGCCCAGCAACCTGAGCTCCCTGGAGAAGACACCCTGTGGGAGCAGAAAGCTCAGCAGCAGCAGCTGCCTAGCTAAAAGGAAGCTGCTGCATGCTGGCAAGGTTGTGGCTGACTCCTGCTCTGAGGACGAGAGCCTGTCCCTGCCGGCAAAGAAGAAGAGGGTCCTGCTGTGCCATCCTGTGCCCACGGCCTGCCGCAGCACTGATGCCAAGGGGGCCCCATTCTGGAACCATCTGCTTCCCATGGCCAAGGTGAGCATCACTCATGGGGGAGGCAGGGAATGGCCTGGGAACAACCAGAACTCAGGCCTGTCCTCATGGGCAATGTGGTCCGTTGTGGCACAGTGCCCTGTCCCATCCCAGTGCCGCAGCACTGGTGTGAGCAGAGCAGCAGCTTGACAGCCAGCCCTGGAACACACAGTCTGCGGGTTGTCACCAGCAATTAATGCCTTGTAGTCACTGGATCCTCTGCTTGAAACCAGCTCTGTGGCCTGAAGAGCCATTGTCGGACAGGACACGATCTCCTTATGACAGTGAGAGTTCGATGGGTGGCGTGAGGCCCCAGTCAGTGTCTGACAGCTTCTCGTTAAGCTAGACTTACTGTCGGGCTTGGGAAGAGCAGCTGGCCCCTGCCTGGCTGACGAGGAGGAAAGCAGAGGTGGGGGATGGCTTGTGTCCTGGGCCATGATATCCATCAGGGCAGGGGTTCAGTGGCAGGGAGTGGGACTGGACATGCTCTGTCCACGAAGTGGGAGCCCCAGCACTGTGTGCAGAGATGCCACTGGCTTTTCTGCAGTTCCGGGCGTGTCCCCATGGTGCCACAAGCTCTTAGAAATGGGGCAGACTCCAGAGGTTTGCAACTACCTTGGCAACTCAAAAGCTGCCTGATTCTCGCTGCTTACCCACCCCTCCTACCCAGCTCCCTGCCTTCACGTGTCCTGCCAGATGAGGCTGCAGCAGATGCGTGCCAAAGCCAGCACACTCCTGTCTTTCCCTGGGGCATCCCATGGCGTAGGGACTGACAACAGAGCTACCCTGGCTGCTTGCTGCTTGGTGCTGGGACATGCTGTTGATGGGGCACAGCTCCATCCCTCCTTCATCCAGTTTTGGTGACTGTGCCTCAGCCCAGCTGCCCCCTGCATTGCCCTTGCAGAGTGAAGCCCTCCAGTAGCTTCCCTGGGTTTTCCCGCCTGGTCATGCCAGCCAGCTCCATCATCCCTTTGTGTTGTGCTGCCCTTTGTGTGGCTTCCAGAAGGGAAAACCCCTGAAAAGGGGACATCTTTAAAAGGAGGCTGCAGTGTGGCTCTGGCTTTAACCCACCACCCTACAGCTGTAGGAGGCTGGCTGTGGGCAGGGGTGGGCAGCACGCCCCTCTGCCCGGCAGCACTACCAAGGACTTTGTATGAGTCACCAGGGGACAGGACTTCTCCCGGGCTGGTAGGGGAGCTTCATCATCGGTGTTACTGTTCCCTGGGAGGTGCAAGGGGATGTTGGTGCATGACTTTGTCTGGGAGTGTCTTACCACTGGGCTGGACCTGAGACCTGCTTTGCAAGATGGGAGTCGTGTGCTGCACCCTCAGCTTGGGTACCAACGCCTTAATCCCCAGCAGAGCCACTTTGGGGTTCGGGCAGCCCCAAGTCCCCACCAGACACCCCAGCCCTTGCGCTGCCCTGCCGGCCAGCCCTTCAGAGGCCACTGATGGCTCCCCATGGATGGGAGCCTGTCTGATCTGCTGGGACCCTTGTGGGGCAAGGCAAGGGGTGATGGCATCTCCCAGGGGTGCGCAGTCCCTGGTTGCTGCCCTAACATGGTTCTTGATTTCGTGTCTCCTCTAGAGCTCTGCAGATTGCACTGCAATTGGGAGGACACTGAAGAGCAGGCTGCGCCTCAAATTGTGAGTGTCCCGGCAGCCCTGTGGGATGGACATGGGGGCTTGGAGTGCCTAGCCACCCCAGCACCACACTGCCCCATGAGATGGTCAGGCTGGGTCTAATCCTCTTCCCTGCCCCAGGCATCTCCCCTCCACAAGACCCCAGGCTGTGGGGTGGAAGGATGTTTCTTCTGCCCCTGGGGGGTAGGAAAGTGGGTTCAACCACCACCAAAGAAAGGGACAGGGGGACCTGGAGAGGGCAGCCCAGGGCTGCTTACCCTCTAGTTCAACACCCATCTTCTCTTCTGTTTCAAAGGCAACATCTCCGGAGCAGTGTCCAGAGGGGTACCAAGTCCTCTGCAGCACCCTGGGCCACCACCACTGTCAGCCATGCCCTGCTGGGCAACTTTGAGGTAACAGCACCCACCTGCCAGGGAGGGAGGTGGGTCCTGGGGGCTCCAGGCTGGGCTGGCGACGGGTCTGAGAGGCTGAACTTGTTGGGATCGCCAGCGTTGAGCTGGACTGATTGTCGCAAAGGGCCTGGCGTGCAGTGGCCACATCACATAGCTACCATCCACAAGCAGGATGGCTCAGCCAAGCAGATCCTTGGGTGATGCTCCAGGACCCTGGACCCTGCTGAGATGGCTGCTGCAGAGCTGAGTGGCTGAGCCATGGCGCTTTTCCTGCTTCTCTCTGTTAGATGGCTGGTTTCAGCCCACCAATTCAGGATGGGTTTGTCTCAGAGTGAGCAGCCAAGGCTCCTCGTGGCTGGCCTCTAGAAAGCCAGGAGACAACGTCAGGGCAAGCAGACATGTGGTGGTAGTGGAGATGGGGGTGATCTCACCTGCAGCTTCAAGGCAAGGGGCAGGACCAGTGTTTGAAGGTCCCTAACACTTCCCTCCTCTCTCAGGAGTCCATCCTGAAAGGGCGCTTTGCACCATCAGGGAGGATCGAAGGGTTCACAGCAGAGATTGGTGCCAGTGGCTCCTACTGCCCCCAGCACGCCACCCTGCCCGTTGACGTCACCTATTTCGACATCTCTGAACATAGCGCGCCCTCACCTTTCCTGGTATGTGGACAAGGGAGGGCTGGGACCGTGGGGGAGGTGAGTAGGGTCTGTACCCGGGCAATAACCATCCTGGGGGCTGCCCTCTCTGGAGAGCATGGCTCAAGCAACCACCTACTTGAGTAGACAACTAGCTGTACCAGGGCCCTGTATTTAACCCAAAAAGCAAGAGGGAAAGAAGCAGGAACATTTGCAGGTGTATAATCAGGCAGGATGCTGCCCAGCTGTCTGGTGGCTGTTGCTTTGCTGTCACCTCTGTGTTGCTGCTTGTTCATCCCCCCCAGTCTGGAGAGGGATGGAGCTGAGGATCTTCCTGCCACCTTGTGCCAGGTGCTCCGAGCAAGAGGGGCTCTCGGCCCCGTGCCGGCTCCCAGCTGGGCTCTCCATGGGCTTTCTCCCTCTCTCACATGCTGTTTGTTTTGCCCCAGGGAGTGATTGACTTGGAGGCCTTGGGAAAGAAGGGTTACAGTGTCCCCAAAGCTGGAACCATCCAAGTGGTGAGTTGTTCCCTGGCCTCCAGTAGTGCCATGGGGAGGGGGCCGGGTGGGCTCCAGTTGCCCCCCAGGGTGGATATGTTCCATTACATTGTTTGGCAGGGCAGCAGTCAGAAAGCTTGTGCAGAGTGGTACACGGCCACCAAGACAGCACAGTGGAGGGGAGCAGGGGGTCCCCAGGGTGCTAGCAGGGAGACAAGGTGACAGGAGATGTACAGAAGAGGTTGGTGGGCAGAGATGAAGTCTCACAGGAGACCGTGTATGTGCAATGGGGATGGGATGGAGCACAGCAGTGGAGGTGGGTGGAAAGGTCTGACCTGTGGCCTCAGGCCAAGACCTCTGGGGCTGATGTGGGGCTTTCTGGACCCTTGGGCCCACTGGTGCTGTCTCTAGATGCCCCAGCCCTGCCCTACAGATCCATTTCTGTGCCCTTCCCAGTCTCACCCCCTACCCTTCTGCCCCCAGACCTTATTTAACCCCAACAAGACTGTGGTGAAGATGTTCTTGGTGACCTACGACTTCCAGGACATGCCAGCCAACCACATGACCTTCCTCCGCCATCGCATCTTCCTGATGCCAGTGGGGAGGGAGGATGGGGCCACCGTGGCTCCCAGCAACTGCCCGGGCACCGGCCCACCCCGCAGGGTCCTCTGCTATCTGATGCACCTAAGGTAGGGCACACCAGGAGGGCTGGATGCCTGGCCGAGGGTCACCCCTGGGTTCCTCTTCCATGTGTCCCTGCCTCCCCAAACCTTCAGGCCAGAGCGGGAGGGATGGCAGCCTGACCCCCTCGCTGTGGGGAGG
>NW_010526103.1:0-1592 GCF_000687285.1 Phaethon lepturus | reverse complement strand
GCAAGGTCTGGCTGTTCCTCTGGGGCGGTTGGACCTGCCGTCCTGCCCACGGGCAGTGGTCTCCCTCCCTCTGAAAGCATCCTGAGCGTGGCCACCTTGACCAGGGGCTAAAGTAGGCAAGGGGGTCATGCCCCCTGCTGAGGCTGTCCTGCTCTTGCCTGGGAGCCTGAGGTCCCTCCATCCTGCTCTTGTCTCCACTCAGGTTTCACAGCTCCAAGTCGGGGAAGATATACCTTCACAATGACATCCGTCTGCTTTTTTCCCGCAAGTCAATCGAGGTTGATTCGGGGATCCCCTATGAACTGAAATCCTTCACGGAGATGCCGAAAAACCCCCGCTACTCGCCCCGGGCCTGACCTTCTCCATCTGCCCACGGCCACTGGGGAGCCTCCGGCCCAGCACTTTCGGGGAGAGATGAGTAAAGGGCCAGCAAAGCAAGCACCAGTTTGAAGTATCACCCTCCCTGCACACCCCCATCCTCCTGAGCAGCACAGACACCATGCCTGTGCCCTGCAGCAGGGCTGGGATGACCGTAGGAGTTTCACCAGGCGGGGCAGTGGCTGAGGAGGAGCCCTGGGCACTCCAGAGCCATGCTCAAGCCTTCTGCTGGCAACTGCTCCTCAGTTGGAGACATGGCTGGAGCTGCAGGGGGGAAGTGAAGAATTGGGCTGGGGTGTCCAGGTGAGGCTGCCCATCCTGGTCCTGGGGTTGGGAGCAGAAAGTGCAGAAGAGTTTGTATTTATTCGTATTTATTATTGCTGGGAGCACAGAGGTTTGTGCTGAGGATCACAGGTGCTATGCTATTCTTCCCCCAAACCTTGTTGGTGCTGGATGAGGCCCCTGGCAGCGTGGCACTACCTGGGTTGGGGTAGGGCTATGGGGACTGTGAGGGTGACTGGGGACAGGGACACCTCAGGCTGTGGAAGACAGGGTGACCCACCTCTTGGCCAGAGTGCAGCTCCTGGGCTGGGGCTGTGTTAAAAGCCCTGGGAGAGGCCAAGACTTGCTGGGCATGAGCTCTGGCAGCTTGGGCCAGCCTAGACTTGCCCTCCTACCAAGTGGTGGAGATTGCCCAAAAATCAGAGCCTTGCACTGTCTGCATGTGTGGGGTGAATCCTATACAAGAGGTGGCAGGGTCCTGCCAGCAGTGTGATCAGGTGCTGGAGGGTGGGCCGGAGCCCCAGCTTAGTCCCTGGGACAAGGGGAAGCAGCAGAAGACATCAAATTAGAGTCAGGCTGGACATTCACAGAGGAGTTTGGGGGCAATCTGGAGCAGTGTCCGTTCCTGCTGCAGCCTTGGGAGCTGTGGCCGTGCCCAGGGTGGGTCAGAAAGGTGAGAGTGTATGGGGGCAAGGGAAAAACGAGCTTGCCTGTACCCCATCTGCATTGCTCTGCAAACAATGTCTCTGCTGGGCTCTTGATGCCAGGTCAGGCTCTCGGGAGCCCCAGCCCCGCTGTAGGGGGAAGGATGAGAGGGACAGGGCCCCACGCCATCACATGCCAGGCTCTGTGGGGCTGTGGCCTCGCTGCAGCAGGCACGACCCCGGGGACGGAGGCTCCCTGGGACAGCCATCGTTTTACCAAAAGCCCAC
>NW_010526102.1:3360-15743 GCF_000687285.1 Phaethon lepturus | reverse complement strand
GGCTTGCCCACCCGTTTGTCACTCACGCAGGAAGCTGTTGAAGAGCGAGCACAGCGCCGGACCTCCCGCTGGAATTAAGGAACCCCCGCACCTCAGAAGGACGCGGGGAAGAGCTGGGATCCGCAAAGCTAGGAGGTGCACGGGAACGCGACCGCGCTCCGAGGCGGACTCCCAGCCCCGCGTTTCTTCTTCTTCTCCTCGCTAGTGCACGAGCAGGGGCAGGCTGGGTCGCCAGCCCGGGCAGATGCGTGCAAAGGGACGGGTGCCATTCGCAACGCAGTTAGCACGCTAAGAATATTCACCCTGCTTCAAAGAAGATAACGAGTTTGTCAAAAAATCCCCTGCGGAAACAAAATTTCACGCGCGCTGGTCTCCAGCGTTTCCCCTGAAGGAACTGCCTTCACCAACCGGGGCATCTTCATCACGTCAACGGCAGCAAGCAAGGAACGCGTGTCCGACCAGCCGAGCGCGCGTCCAGCACCGCGGCTGCTAAGCAGCTTTCGGGTTTATACGTATTTATATGCATATGCATGCATCAACCCGCTAAAGAAACGGATAAACTTGCAGGCTGTTCCCGCGACTTAGTAAGGTCGTAAAAAAAAAATATATATATATACACATAAGCCCCTGAAGAGCGGCATACCGAACGTGAAGCTTAAGTCACTGACAATAAACAAACTCGAACTCCCTTCCCAAAATGGCTGATGAACAGTCTGAGGAAAAAAGGCAGATGTCAAGAGCGCGAGATGACTCTACTCACAGATCGCATGCTTTTACGATAACACGCAGATTTGCCAGCAAGGTGGAAGGGCCCCTTATCAAAACCTGAAATAGCAGCCTGAAGCGGACGCCGAGCCCACGCCAAGAACAGACTTTGTCAACTTCTCCGAAGGCGAGCCAGCTTCCCTCTGAAGGACCTTTACAAACGTCAACTCATCGGTGACACACCGTAACGCTTTTTAGTAGAAACTAAGCTAACAGCTCGGCAATCCTACATCATCAGATGATGCGGGACTTCTGCCTCCCGTAACGGGGGGGCAAGAACACTTACAACCGAAGGCTTAGTTGAGTGTTACGGCAACCCAAAACTAGGATCTTTATTGCTTTCTAAGGAAAATACTAAGAGCAACTGGCAAAGCTTGATAATGCTTAAGCCTCTGTACGGTATATTAATGCTTCCAATGAAACTAGGGTTCTGCCAGTCTTTAAATTACAGCTGTGTGGCAGCAACCACTGCACCGCCAAAAAGCGCAAAAGCGCCAACGAGTCTGTCTAGCTCTAATCCGATAAGTAAAACAAGCAGAGCGACGCCATGTCCCTTCCCCTCAACTTGTATGGTTCAGAGAAGAGTTTGCCTCGCTTGAGGCTAGAAGTATTGCAGCGGAAAGTATTAAAACACATCCGCTACCGCTATACCTACGAACTCCGGGAACACTAGCAGAGAACCGTCGCTTGCTCCACACGCGAGAGCCTGGCTCAAGTTTCACTCAACGCTTGCACCTTCCACAAGGTAAGTCAACAAGCGAGGCCTTCAACAGTCACCTGGCAGAAGCCTTATGAAAAACACCTGTGTAGAAACGCACGTATTAAGGCTGCAGACCACCGGGTAGCTGCCAAAAATGACAGAATATTGTACAGTTTACTTATTTCTTTTTAACGGCTCCAATACTCCACCTGAAAAATGGGTTCCGGAGCTACAAAATTGGGGATGAAGATTAACCGATCACACGCGTTTCTCATAGAACCGTGCAGCTGACCCTCGAGCTCCCCAGTCCGAAAAGAGGGCGGAGAGGCGCTGCGGAATAAAGGTCTAAATTACAAGTGTGATGTAGCATAAAATTCTTTTATTACATACCACTACAAACCTGCTTATTAAAGTACGATGGAGCTTTGCGTTTTGCATTCCGCTCTAAACATCGCTGTACGACGCAGCTCTTGCCTGACCCTCAGCCTTCTCGGAAGGCACCAAAACAGGTTCTCAAATTTCATGCCATTTCGTGGTTTTACTGGGTCCCTCCCTTCATCCCTCTCTTCTTGTGGTCAAGGGAGGGGGGAAATTCCATTTTAAGAACAGAACAAGCTTCTCCAGACACCACTTGTTGTTATACCAACATCAGTAGCAAGCTTAAACCCTCCTCTCGGCAAGTGTGGCCAAGCACGCGGCAGCAGAAAGGCACCCTGTTTAACGGTTGCCCCTGTACGCAAAGCGGGGTGCGGGAAGTTTGTCCTGCACCTTGCTCCCCTGACCTCGTGGCAACGCCAGAAGATACCAAGAGTCTTTTCTTCTTTGCCAGGTGAATCCCCAGAGACCTTCCCAGGGCCAGCCTCGTTATCCAAAGCAGGGATTTAAGGCTTTCACTCCCACCACTTGAGTCCACGTCTAAACAAGACCGGCCACCAAAGAAGGTACTTTAACACCCTTTAATACGTAAACCAGTTTTCAGGGAACTGGAGCAAACGGAGGGGAAGGAAACAACCAGGCTCTATTTACGGATTTCCCTAGGCTACGAAGGCACGTTTTCATTTCCTTCCCATACAAATATGCCAGCCACAGCTCTCCACTGGGAAGTTACACCTCCATCTTTTCATTCACTTCTGTTCGTGCTCTCCAAGGAGGCAGGGAAGTAGGCTAAATACTTGCATTTTTTTCTCCAATCACAAAGCATCCCAAAATAAACACGAGAAGGCTCTGAACCACGAAATACTCTTAAGCGCTTGACACCAAGTTCCCTCCAAGACCTACACAGATTGCATATTCACAGAATACTGTGATTCTTCACACATTTTCCAGGCCATATTTCCGAGAGTTTGCACAGTTGATTCCAAAATATCGTGCAACGTATTATACCACCGGAATAATCAACTGCTTGGCTGGACACACATTGCTCATTTTCTCTTTTCAGTCCAAGTTTCAGGTGATGTTTCTGCATATTTCCTCCAGCCAAATCAACAATAAAATAAGATTTCCTAAATCCCTGTAAAGAGTTCGAACTACTGCTCATTTCGCACCGAGCATCGGCTCTAGAAAACTACTTCTAGGAGAGTCTCTCAGAAGCCAGTCTGCTGAAAGTCAGCTACTTTTCCAAACTCAACCACAAGAGATCTCCACCCTCTCTGGGCGGGGTGGGGGGGCAAATACCTATATGGATATTCCCTGGGTTGCTCCTGTTTCAAGGGAGCTCTCCCTTCAATCCAGAAGGACCCCAGGTCGCGCTTAAGCAGAAGCTGCCCCTTGCGTGCGGCGGACGATGGCCAACTAGTAAGACCAAACAGCGATGTTTATGTGGCCATAAAGCCTGTAGACTCGCTGGTCAGGCTCAAGCTCAAAAGCTCCGAGGCAGAAACAGAAAGTTCAAAGACATGAAAAGAGGCTGTTAACAGAAGAGACGGGGCCTCCGGAGCTCCTTGTACGAAGGCTGCGTGTCCAGCGGGCCCACGGAGGAACAACGTGCCGCAGATCTACCAGCTCACGGGGAAAATCAGAAAGGGAGCTTCAAGCTTCGCTGTCGGCAACCCACTCGTGAGACCGAAAGCCTAGAAACCCGGCTTCGTTAGCTGCGCTGCTTACCTAACAACTCCTTCCGGCCCCAAGGCAGCGACTCCAAGGGCAGAAGACGCTGTCTAGCCATCACAGCCGGCTCCGGTGCCCCGAGCGAGAGCATTTTACCAAAACCAGACCCCAGTTAGAGCGCCCCGAATTGCTGACACAGGTGGCGAGTGCTGTCAGACGCTTTGCATCAGCAGCGTTAGGCTGCGTGCAGTTATGACCACGGGGCTATTTTGTTTTTATGTACAGAGGTTTACTACCACCTTATAAAAGAAGGATTTCCAGAAGGCAAATGGACCGATGTCTCAAAATAGAGTGTTTACATTAACGCTTGGCAAGCAAAGCCCTGCAAACATAGATGAATAGAGATAAGCTATAAAAACACCACGGACATTTACTTGCTGGAATAGTAGCTTGTAATCCAATTTCAAGTCCTTCTGCCAAGTGTTACACACAGCATCTTTGTGTATGATGATTCCAGTCCTAGTCCCCCACCGCCCCTCAGCGAAGATTAGCCAACAAGAAGAAACGGCAATTCAGAAAGAACGCTCCATTTAAAAAGCCATTTAAATGGGAAGTTATGATCTGGGTATATCGGAACCCACTGTCCTTCCATTTGTGGAAACATTAAAAGAGCAGGAGAGGACAATAAATACTGCCTGAGCAGCAGACGGGGATGCCGGAATAAGGGCGGAAAAACAAACCTTTCCGCACCTTTCTGTTGTTAACGGCGAACAAATAGGCTTTCCCTGCCTTCCAAGGGCTCACCAGAGCCTTGCCGAAGGAATTACTGCTTCGTAATTAAACTCGTCTGCTCGTTTCACACACCGTACACCAAGAGCGAAGTCGCAGGAAGCCAAGAGCCTTCGAGCTAGCTGGCCCAAAACGAGTGGGAGAAGGCACCTCGCGTGGCAGTCACCAGCCAACAGGTCAGCAGGCAGCAGCGCGCTGACCCGGAGCGACGCGCAGACGGGAGCTGCGCCGAGAGCCGACTTTCACCGCACACACAGGCTGGTAATACCGACACTTTGGAAAATCCCGACGGAGCTTTAAAAGCAGGAGAGGGAGCGGAAGACAAAACAAACGGTTCCGCCAACCGGCCATAGCCGGAGCGGAAAACCTCGAGAGGGGCTTCCACTGACTGTTCCCTGCAGGAACGTCGAACACCCAACCCTCTCGAGCTCTGAAGGCAAAGTTTAACGGACGCGTTTAGTTGGCACGACACGTACCGGGACCAGCGGGTGCAACCCCGCGCTCCGCTGCCGTTAGACCAGGAACAGGGGCGATCCAGCTCTAGGCACTGGCTTTGCTCTAGAGACTTCCAAACCTTCGGTCACTGTTCTGATGGCCCCGAGTGCGCTGGGTTTGGGGGTTTTTAACGCACGAAGCCATATTTTTAAAGCTTCCGTCTGATTTCATCTGGTGCACGGGAAGAATTCTTCCATTTGATTTTAGTTTGACACAACATAGGAAAGATCCATAATTGAGTTAATCACTCAGCATATAAACAAAGAAGCCTCTTGAGAACCAGAGAGCAACACGTACATGTATTTGCAATGCATAAGAGGATTTTTTTTTTTTTTTAAATGGTAACAATGCAATCTATTCAGTGTGAAGAGTCTGTGAGGCCAATTAAATACTTTGGGTTCCATAATTATAATTGCAGTAATGAATGGAAAGGAGCATTACAGCCTGCGCAACGCAGTTCCTGTTCAATTCAATGATTCAGTTCTTGTCTGCTTTCAGCTAACCTTTTGTGTCTCTTCATATCAGATCTTGCAGATTACTTTCAGAGTATAATAAAAATATCCCCAAATATCCCAGGTAATGTAATACATTAAGCATCCTTTGATTATGCCTACACGCGATCTACAGGAGGGATTCTGCATTAAACGGGTAACGTTCGCATTTATTCATTACAGGCGTTAGCAAAAATTCAGAGGGGCCCAGGCCACCATCCGAACACCCTGGGGCAAGCCCGCGATGACAGGGGAAAGCCGAAACCGGATCTCCTGGGGTTTTTTGAGGTTTTCTCCCCCTTTGAAAAAGCCCTTCGTGATCGCCCCTCGCCTGGGAAAGCGGTTCCAGCGAGGGGGGAGCCCGCCTCACGTAGCTCCCGGCAGCCTACCCGCAGCTTTTATCCACCGCGTGCCTGCAGAGATCGGCCTAGGAAACCGAAGAGCTACTCCCAAAGAAGTTAAGCCAAAACCGCCCCGTTTCCACTCAGAAAAGCAAGACCCACCTTTTCGCCTGGTCGGTTCCGGTTGGTCGGGCTGGGCTTTTTGCCAAATGTTCTTACGGTTCCCCGAACCCTAATGCCTATCCTTCCCTGCATTCAACGTATTTTGACAATGAGTCACCTTACAGGAATCCCTTAACTTTTGAGTATTTCCAAATACACCAGAGCAGAGATAGATTTCCCCGTGTGTGTTCCGTGTCCCCCGCACCCCGCGCCCGGAGAATTACCATCCTTGGTTAACTTTCCCCATGACCTCTCATACCCAAGAGGTAGTATTTGGCATACGAACGTATTTTTATATCCCCTGACGCCTGCCCGACCACAATTCCCTGATGGTTGGCCCACGGGTGTCAGAAGGGAATTAGGCATCGTAGAAATACCAAGGAGAAACCAGCTTCTTCCCCTCCCTTTTTATATCGCTAGTGTATTCTCAGGTTTGGGAGGGAAAGGAACCGCACCACCCACGCGGGCAGCAAGTACGCTAAAAACGTTAGACCCGAACCTCGGGCTTCGGAAAGAAGGTGACCCGGACCGCGCAGGGAACACGGGAGCTTCGTTCTGATGCCACGGTCGTTTAAACGTGGTTGAAAAGCCTGCAGCTGACACACACGCACCTCGCGCTTCTGAAGGAACTGCGATTTCTCCAGTCACCCGCAGTGCGCTGCTCCTCCGTCTCCAAGATTTAAAGCCTCGCTGACCAAGGCTACAGGCAACCTTTACACTGAACCAATTCGCAAAGTCAAATATCTCACCCGTTTAGCCTGGTTTCGGTGAACAGGATGCTCCCTAAGCAGGCCAGGAGGCTGCGACTGCAGGGACTCAATGGCAGAGACGCACAACAATGCTGGAGGAGATATTTAAGCTTCCCTGTTTGGCTTTAAAAATATATTCATCCGGCCACAATTTACTGAAAAAGGATTGCTTCCTCGCTCCCCCCAACCAGCCATGAATCTCTTTAGAGAGAACGTTACATTACACCCATAATAGGTTTATGCAACATAGCGCGTATTTGATATGTTAGTCATGTCTCCAAAGCATCCTTTCCTTCATCTCCTAAGCTTCAGAGAAGCTCATTCTCCCTGAAAGAGAAAAGGGTTAACGCTGGGCCAGAGCTGCATGTGCACCGATTTCCCCATTTGTCTTGAGGAAATGAATACAAGAGATTTAAGCAAATCCAGTTTTATGAATTCAAAACTTCAGACAGTGCTTGCAAGACAGCAAAGCAACATCCTTCACAGACTCCTAGGGAGAGGGAAAAGTTAATTTTGTTGATGGGAGGCCCAAAAGAGGCAGATCCTAATCTGGGTGAGTAAAAAAAAAAAAAAAAAAAAAAAAAACTCCCCCATCGACAACAAATGGGACCTGGAGTAAGGTGGCACTACGGCGATTTATTACAAACCTGAGGAGACAACGAAACCCACCTCCTTCCTCATGATTACAACCGAGAGGCTTTTGCACTGTCGGCGCTCATCAGGATCTGCTCTGAAGATCTGATCGCCCGTGCCAACAAAAGCCCTGCGCGTCGCGGCAAAGCAAACACGCTCGCTGGCCCCCTTACAGGGTTTCTGCTTTCTCTTCTCACCGCCACAGATAAATATTCCGCGTGCAAAGCGGCACGCTGGGCTTCAGCAGCGGCTCGGGCTGGACCACGGACTTTCAGCCCCGGCTCTGCCAGGGCCGCTTTGCAGAAGGGCAGCCAGCCTGCACCCCAGCTCACGCAAGATCGTGGAAAAAAACAGCTTTTAGAAAACCGTCCGAAACCGCTGCCGGCCTCCAGAGCTCCAAGAAGCTCAACTGGGCATCGCATCGACCTGAGCACAGCTTCCCGTCACCCGCATCTACAGCTCTTTCTGTCCGTCTTCCGTATTTTTCAGAAAGAGACCCTTTAAGCCTCCCTACCCTCGCCTGGTTGAGGAAGGCTCATCAAGGGTCGAAAGGTAAGATCGCCAATTACTCTGCTTTCACACTCACCGCCTTCTAACGAACAAATCAGAATTTGTCATCCGGAATTTAACACGGCTTACCAACAGCCGCACGCAGCCGCGTATGTGCCTGCAATTCGTACGGACCTGTAAAAGCTCCGACGCTGCCACAATCTGGTCTGAGAGCGCGCGCGCACGGACACATTAGTTGACATTTCCTGTTGACTGAATTAGAGCATCTTTTAATGAGGCTCACTTCAAAATCATTTTAAATCCATTTGCTCATGTCAACACCAATGTACTCAGCATTATCTACCAATTAGTAAACCGGAAAGTATTCTTCAGATAATCTAAAAACTCGGTAAAATATTCAACGTGTCATTCATTTACCACAAACTGCCCTATAAAAGCAAATTACTGGAACCAGCTGTCACAAAGCAACCGGTGTCTAAGGACAGAGCGCTTTTTAAACCCAGGGCTTTCCACAACGCCTCCAAGGCGTTAATACTCGACATCACGTCTTCATCTCCTGCCGAACTCGGTCATCCCGAATGCTGCCCGTGTCCCAAAAGAGTAGGCGAAGGAATTGAACGTAAATATAAACTGGCGTTTATACCGTCAGGGGGATGCAGATCGCTCCGCCTTGGAGCGCAGAAGGACGTCTCGCCGGCCAAAGGCGAGAGCCGGGATGGGGTTCGCCCTTCGGAAGGACCCAACGCCCGGGCTTTCGCCTTCCGGCTCCTCGGAAGCATTCCGGGGCTGAAGACGCAGTATGGTGAAGGAGAGGCTCGTGACCCGAACCATCAGGCGTCTCCTCAGGTGTCCAGTTCGGGAAGCCTCGCCTGCCAGTCCGGGCTTATTCGAGATTGCCAGATTAAGCGACGGGAAGGGATTTTCCACAAGATCAGGTTGGCAGGGATCTCGAACGCCTCTCTACTTCCAAGCCAAAGCCAGTGAACCGGTGCCAGGGCTGCAGCTCAGGTAAGGGCGCGTTGCCAGCCCCGCGCCCGCCCAGCCAAGGACTGCTCTAGAAGGATTTCTAGCCCAGCAAAAGCCGGCCGGCAGCAGCCTTGGGGCCGCCGACCGGCCCCGAGCCGCTCCCGGTTGCCCCGGAGCCGCTCCAGGCGAGTCTCGCCCAACGCCTGTACAGCCGTGGTCTCGGCGGAGCGAAGATCGCTCCCCAGCAAACACCGGGACCACCCCGAACGGTCTGCCCTCGCCACCTCCCTGCAAGGGGCTGAGCGGACCTGCGGGCTTTTCAAATATTCGTCGCCCAGAGAAGCCAAAAGCCCAAAAAGCAGGAGCGGCCAAGGCCGGGCAAGCTGTCCTACGCAACCCACCGTTCCGATACCGCAACACAGTACTCTGCTTTCCAACTGCGCTACTCGTCAGTATCGTCCGTCCCGCTGCTCATCAATTCGACAAAATTCTCCGCTTTACGATAGCTCTTCCGCTTGAGACCCCCGAATCCCCGAAGAATCCCACCCACGCGTTTGACAGGACCACCCTGAAGAGGACACGGCGTCGGGGCTGCGCTTGAGCCGCCATGCCCGTGCAACGACGCCCCGGCCCGAAGGATCGTCGCTGCAGGGAAACGCAGGAGGGTTCGTCAACACAGCAGCCCAAGCGCCGGAGCCACTTCTGTCCCAATTAGCACTCTGCCATCAGGCAGACGAAGAAGCTGTCAGGAAAGCTGAATGACTCTTACAAGGAATGAGTCTTGCGACACGCGTCATACCTCAAGAACGCCTATGTATTTGCCTTGGATTCAGGTTGATTAAGCCAGCCGCCGCAATCTGCCTCGGCAAATTAATGCCACAACAGCCCGAGAATTACACAGTAAGCAGGGGAGGAACACGGACCCCGGCCCGAAGCGCGCCGCAGTAGGTGGGGAGGAAACCAGCCTTTCCGATCGGGTTAAAATCCTGTGATCCGTTAGGATGTCGAATTACTGTACGCAAACTGTGATAGTTTAAAGGTATTCGTAAAATTCCAGTTTCAAAGTCCACGAATATTGAAAAATGCTCAAATGCCGAGTTAAACGACAATTTTCAAAACACACTAAGGAGATCTGATCGTAACAAACCGGTCCCGTGAAATGCCCTATCTATCATCAACTTTTTAATTACCAATTGATCAACATGTAGACAGTGTAATAGCTTTCAGCTTTTAATTACTGAACTATCAAAATTCCAACCAAAAAAGGAACCTCCAGAGATGAAACTGTAATGCTTGATTATTCATTGCTACATAATGAATGATTTGTTTTTAAACAAGATGTCAAGTTCCTCATGTAATCCATCTGGATGCGTGACTCCGCAAAGCTTACGCTGCCCATACTAAGTACTCGGGGCTCCTATTCTCCCTTTTGTCCCCACCCCACAAGTGAGGGTTTTTTCGGTTTTCCCCTCCTTAAGGCAAAACAGTCCTGAATCAAGGGGCTGAAAGGCCAACAAGCTGCCAAACTGCGCTACGGATCCAGACAAGCCGCTCCGTCTCCCACCAAAGGGACAGGTTTTGCCTGGGAGGGAACAGATATTCCTTCCAACTTGTCTGTACTCCCGACGAAGCCGCTCTCAACCGAGGAACGCTCGCCCCGAGCAGCGGGCAAGGAAGCGCGGCTGCTCATCTCACACCTACCGTGCTGTTAAGAAAAACCAGCGCCAGAAGAGTTGGGATG
Organism: Phaethon lepturus; assembly: GCF_000687285.1. Taxonomy (NCBI): domain Eukaryota; kingdom Metazoa; phylum Chordata; class Aves; order Phaethontiformes; family Phaethontidae; genus Phaethon; species Phaethon lepturus. The sequence continues at coordinate 5,355 of NW_010526102.1, read as the reverse complement.
CGGCTCCCAGGCTTCCTCCACCGAGCCTCGGCCGTAGCGAGATACCAGTCTTTCAACGTTTGCATTACACACAAAAGCGCATCAGGGGCAGGGAGAGTTTTTTAACCTCGTAACTGTTTCCACCTAAAATTACCCCCAAACCTCACATCACGCCCCTCAAAGTTCCATTTCCGCTGGCCGAAGGCGCAAGAACCAGAGCTTTTCGGCGACGTGAAGACGCGTCCCCAGGCTGCGGAGAGCCCTCTAACAATCCGCGTGCCCCGGAGCGGGTTTGGCCAAGCCCGGGCTTTCCGCACTTGGAGAGACGTTTCCCAGAAATACTGCTTTGCAAGAGCGAGGGGTCTAGGTGGGTATGTAAAGCGTCCGGGAAGTAACGCTTGTTCGACAACGGTAGCGCAAGCAGAGCGCATTAAGTCAATTAAAAAGAAAGTACCGGCAAATAACGCGTTCGTTCCTTCAACCCCGGTGGCGACAATTAACGCCGCACGCTCCGAGCCCCTTGTGTGTAACCTTACAGCCACCTAAAAAAAGGGAACAACAACCTTTTGTTTTCCCCGTCCTTACAGCCTCAGAACCCCGGTCGTTGCCAGACGACACCCGACAATCCTTCCCCAAAAAACGCACCCACTCCGGCCGCACCGAGGGTTTGATTTCCACACGGAAACCAGGAGCTGGTTTCACGCGCTTCCCTTGGGAAGCTGCTTGTACGCAGGGCTAGCACAGATTTGCACGTAAGAAATTCAGCAATCAGTCCAGTAGCTGTAAGCACTTATGACAACAATATCTATCAACACTTACCATATTTACAACTAAATCATGTAAATACAAGTCAGCTCTCCTCTGCATGCTGATAATCCGGGCGAGCGGAGGCTGAAAAAAGCCACTCCAAGAGGAGACTAAACCTACAAAACGGTGCACGGCGAGAAACGCATACCGGTAGCGCTGGCAAAATCGCCCAAGGGGCTCCCCGGCCCCGGTCTACGCCGTACCGGCAGCAATTCGTGCACAACAGCTGCTCAGAGCGTGGCTCCTATTCCGCAGGATCCCTGTATTTTCCAGGAAAATGGGGACAAGTGGCTTCGCTACCTACTCTCTTGCCCGCCTTTGAACTCCTCATGAATCCTAGGAACCAACTTGAAATGAAAAGGTACGGTTTTCAGAGGTGCTTTTCTCCCCCCCGCTAAGATTCACCCGTTTATTATGCTTATTAAGCTGACAAAAAAAAGACTCTTCAGCTGCTCCATTCAAACGCAACTTCTACGGAGGTTTAGGCAAGCGACTTCCCAGACGTTTATAAATCAACTGAGCGAGGAAAAGTTATTCTGTAAGTAATTTGATTTTTTGGCACCACAAAAATACCGAGTTAGTAAAACGCGCACATTGTTTTGGATCGCATCTTTAACGGACGCCAGCTTCTTCGACTGCTGCAAAGGCATTTTATTTAAAGCGAACGAGAGCCCCGTCTCCAAAGGTTTCCCCACGAATTCCGCGGCAGTTTGCAGCACGAGGTTCATCCTTTGGGCAGCGGAACCCAGCAGAAGCAGGGAACGACCCGCTCCGGTTTTACCGGCACCCCCCTCGTCTCTGCACACCCACCGATGCCGTCAATTCCGACACAAAACCCTTTCGTCCCTACCGGCAAAGCCCACTCGACCGGACAGTCCGCCGGCTCTCCGCAGGAAGAGAGGCAGACGACCAGGCTTAAAATACCTTACTAACCCTCGCGTTTATTTACCGCAGGACAACTTAAGCTACTCCCTACTTTAGGACGGGATTTGTACATGAAAACGGGGAGAAGACGGGAGAACGGTACCGGCAGTTTAGCGAGACTCACGGCAAAGCCCGTTGCAAGGGGCGGCTACCGGTGCCGTGACGTTTCGTACCCAAAATCGCCACGGCCCAACGCCTCCCGGAAGACTGCGCCGCGTTTTAGGGCCCGTTCTTTGCACATACCGCAAAGGTTTCTTTAAACAGCTGAAGGAGACCGACCATCTG